>NC_056728.1:787356349-787658849 GCF_019279795.1 Protopterus annectens | reverse complement strand
CCTACATTAACCGCAAGGGCTTCCCCTCCATCAACTGCCAGGTTGTGTGCGATGCCCAGGGCATAATAATGAATGTGTGTGCTGGCTGCCCTGGAAGCTACCATGATTCCCATATCTGGCATTTGATGCAGCTGTACCAGACATTTGCCAGTGGGGACATCCCACATGGTCACTTAGTGGGGGATGCTGGCTACGCACTGGAGCCGTGGCTGATGACACCCATCAGAAATGCACACACACCTGAACAAGAACGCCATAATGAGGCACACGCACAAACACGAAATGTAATCAAGCTTGTGTTTGGGCTGCTCAAGTCACGGTTCCGGTGCCTGGACACATCTGGTGGAGCCTTGCAGTACTCACCAACTACATGTACCCAAATTGTCATGGTATGTGCTATGCTACATAATATGATTCTGCAAAAACAGCTGCAGCAGGACCAGCATAGGGCTGGGCAAAACAGCCCTCCACCATTGCCAAGCCAATCATAGGCAGAGCGTGACTCGGAGGAGGAGCAGCCTGAGCCCCAGTAGGCAGAAGGAGGCATGCCCAGTATGCCTTGGCCTTGGCAAAGCGGCAACGCATAGCACATTCACTGGCTCAGTAGGAACCCTGGAAATGATACTTCTCTCTGACTCACACATATAGTAAAAGGGATGCCAAAGTTGACACAACCTGCTTTCAAACATGTACAGGGAGTGTAGTATGTGCATCCAACATAGACAGCCCTGCAGCACCACCTGAGGCATGATTGCCATGTGTTAAGCAATGTAACACCATGTAGTATATGCAAATTTGATGACCCTGACTAACATCCTACCCTCACCAAGCATGATGCCACAATATGAAGACGAGATGATCAATTACAATAATAGGCTTAAGTATTGATGTTAGTCAAAGGGGATCCAATGCGTGCCAGCCTGGGATGACATGCTGAGCAAGACACGATGCTCCACCTGCTAGGGATGGTGTGCACCTATCACTCCTGGCCTTTTGGATACTGGCAAAGGCTGTTGTCACCCCCACAGTGCCTTGAATAGGTAAGGCTCAAAACACAAACCCACCTCCTTAAATATCACATGGGATAAGAACCTAGACGTAATGCTACCCAATGCCAGAAGTCTAAACTGCAAGATGCATGCAGTCTAAACTCTCATCAGCATGGAAAATGTTGATATCTGTTCTGTAAAAGAAACCTGGGTCAAGGCTCACAAGAGCACCCTAACACTATGAGGTTACACCTCATACCATGCTTTACAGCCCCAAAACATGGAACAAACTACAAAAGGAGGGTGACTAGCAATAATTGTCAAGGATAACCACACCCCCATGTTGGTACCACAACAAGAAGCAGCATGGACTATCCACGGGCAAGTAACAGTGGCTAAAACTGCCTCCCAGTTTGCAGCCTGCTACAGACTACCCTCCTAATGCCAGGAACTGCACTTGGCCTATGTCAGAACACATAAAAATATCAAGCTCTCCAAACAACATTATATTGGGTGACTGAAAATACTCAAACATAGACTGGGAGCATTATTCTAGCTCCAACACCCTAGGCCAAAGGTTCCTAGAATTCATAAACCAAAATGCTCAGGAACAACTTACCACTCCCACAAGAGGGGTAAGCATACTGGATGTGATAATCAGCAACATGGCTACTCTATGGCCAGATGAGAAGTGTATCCCTCACTGGTAAGATCAAACCATAGAGTAATCACACTGGATATTCACATCCTGACCCCAGTCCCTGGGCAGAAAACCACTGTGAAAAACATGTGTAAAGCAAATGTTGCACTCCTCCAAACTGATGTGGAATCCATTAAAGGCCCTGTGCCTGTGGAAAATATGGGCCACACCTCAGAACCCTTTATAAATGCATTCTATGAACACTTTCAGGACTGCATGGATTATGCAATCCCAAATAAAACCAAGACCCAATTCCATACACGCAGGCATCTGGCCTGGTGGACCCCAGCCATTACCAAACCATGCAAGAGAAGGCGGAAGCTACTACATGATAGAGCAAATCCCAAAAAGGGAAGTAATCTCTGATCAGTATTATGGCAAAAAAATATGGCCACACATAAAATCCACTAAGGCCAGCTACAACATGTTGAATCTGTGAATCTTGAGGCAATGTTATACCTGCCCCATGTACACAGACAACCCCCTCCTCCCTCCAAGAAATACAAATATATGTGAGAGATACAACCATTTATCCAAACTGGAGGCCGAGTTCTCTCAACTCAGTACTGGCAAAACTAGTCAGGAGGAGAAGGTAACCACACACACCACAAACCCATTCTCACATAGACCTATCACAACTGAAAACCAAAGACATAAACACACAAAAACATTCCTGGAGGCTCTAATTAAAAATCCACCAAATCAACAGAGGCCTCCAAAGCAGACACCCAAGCAACCACTTCCTCAAAACATAGCACATGCAACACATAGTTCACAAAGTTAGTGTGCCAAACAGTCACAGCCCTTAAGGACAAACAAAATGCCTGATACACTTGTAATAGGTGACTCCATAGTCAGACACACTGAAGTCCCGCTCACCAGACTGAACAAGGAAAAGGTTACAGTAAGCCGCCTGTAGGCTGCTACAATCTGCCACATAACGCAAGCATGCAGGCCACTCCAAAGCAAGTACAAATATGACTCAGTCATTGTCCATGCTGGTGTGAATGACCTGAGACGTACCTCCCTGGACTACTTGAAAAGAGACATAGAGGAGCTCTCCGATTATGTACCCCAGGCCGGTATGACCCTGACCCTGAGCAGCATCCTACCCTCACCAAGAATGATGCCACAGTACAAACACAGAATGATCAGCTTTAACAATTGGCTCAATTACTGGTATTATTCCAAGGGGATCCAATGTCTGTTTGCTTGGGATGACATGCTTGACAAGCCACGCTGCTTTGCCAGGGATGGCTTGCACCTGTCACCCCTGGGCTTCTGGATATTGGCTAAGGCTCTTGCCACCTCCATAGTGCCTTTTGTAGGCAAGGCTGAAAAGACAAACCCACCTCCCTAGAAAACATAAGTGGAAAAAACATAAGGGTAATGCTGCTCAATGCCAGAAGTCTAAACCTCAAGATGCACGCTCTTGAGGCCCTCCCCAGTATGGAGAACATCGATGTCTGTGCAGTGACGGAAATCTGCATCAAGGCTCCTGAGAGCACCCCAGCACTACCAGGTTATACCTCATATCATGCTTTTCGGCCCCAAAACCTGGACCAAACCACAAAAGGAGGGGGGTATCTATATTCATCAAAGATACCCACACCTCCAGGTCACTGACAATGCATGAAGCATCGGAGACCATCCATGTGCAACTAACCACAGGCAAAACTGCGGTACAGTTTGTAGCATGCTACAGACCACACTCTCAAACCCAGGAACCCCACTCAGCCTTCCTGAAGACACTGGAGAGTATGAATGTCTCTCCCAATACCAAACAAGGTACTCACAAATTACCACATAGGTGGTAATCCATTACGTATGGAAGACGTAATCAGGGACCTAGGGACACAAGTGGACAGCAACTTCTCATGTAACACTCACATTGCCAAGGTGGCTAGGAACACCTTCTATATTGGCCACCTTATCATGAAAGGATTCACATCTGCATCAAGAGAGGTCATTGTGCCCCTATACTCTTCTCTTATCAGGCCCATAATTGAGTACAATGCCCCATTTGGGATGTACCTTACCCAACACCTGCAGCAGTTATAAAGACCCCAAAAGTACCTCACCAAGAGGATAAAGGGTCTCAAACATTTGTCATATGCTGCCTGGCTGAAGAAACCCCAGCTGTATGCAGTCACATACTGCCTACTCAGAGGCGATGTATGCCCGATGTACAAGGCCATGTCCAATCCAGAATTAATGGACATGCTCCACCTCAGAAAATCGAAATCCATTAGAGCCGCGAGAGCGACAGATTTCAACCTCAACACATAAATAAATTGGATGTGCTGGAGGGACAGATTCATAACCCAGAGGCTCCCTACACTCTGGAACAGAATCCCAGTCCATGTTAGGCGGAGCTCCTCACTGACTCTCTTCAAGAGGAATCTTGACGAGTGGATGGGAGATCATAGATTTACACTGGGGATCATCACTGTGACACGTCTAGACAGAGGCACAGTAAAGTAAACCCTAAATGGGCATAATATTCACATAGCAAGGGGTGGCGAAAGCCACACACACTCTGGCTAGGGCTTATAAATGCCCTAGGGCAGATAGCCTAGTATGAACCTATGAACCTATGAAGATACAAATTGTACAGGACACTAAGGATAATCACAAGGCTTTCTTAACTGATGGTAGGAACCTTGGTGGGAATTCAGATATGCTCTGAATTACTCAAATATTACAAACAATACACCAAACCCACACACATTGCCAGCATCCAACCTGGCAGGTTCAGTGCAAACCCCCCCCCCACCAAAATGCCAAATATCTATCCCAGCAGAGTGCTGGCCCCCTGACATTGCAGATGCTGAGGTAACAGCCAGCATCTTCAAAGCAAAACACACAGCATCAATGGTACGATATGGTGTCCTGGGCTGCGTCCAACATGAACTCCAAGAAGAATGGAACGCCAAATAACACTACTGCTCAATTTCAGCCTTACCACAGGATATGTACCCAAAGAGCAGTGTACAGCAACAGTGGTCCCTCTCCACAAAGGTGGTGCCTGAATGGATACTGCAAACTATCACCCTAGAATCCTGACAAGCTTGGTCTGCAAAGCTATGGAAAGGATCATCATGGACCTCAGAAATAAAGATATTGGGGACCTACAGACACTGGACCCTACCCAGTGTGGCTTTCTTAAGGGCAGATCCTGCCCCTTAAAAATGTTTGACTCATTTGAAACAGTCATCAAGGCCATTGATGAGGGGAATGTGGTCCACACAGCCTATCTGGACCTTGCAAAAACCTTCCATACAATACCCCACGTGTTCATTATAGATAAGCTCACCAGCTGAAATATAAACCCCTTTGTCAGTAGATGGGTTGCAAACCAGCTCAAGGACAGAACTGACATGGTCAGAAATGCTCCAGCCATGTCAGACTACAAACCAGCTACAACTGGCATCCCACAAGGCTTGGACCTGGGACCTCCCTTGTTTGGTATATATTTCCCATAGGTACAGGCCAACATGGAAGGACTGTGTCTGAACAAGTCTGCAGATGACTACAAACTGGGCACCATATCTGACCCTCCAGCTGACACAAGCATCCTACAAAAGAGCCACATAGAAACAGACAACTGGTGCCAGAGCCATGTCATCAAGCTAAATGCAGAAAAGTGTATAGTCATCCCCTGTGGATAAACAGTAAGTGCCCACCAATTAGCACATAGGTGTTAACCCATTAAGTACCTTAGAAGTAATAAGAGACCTGGGGACACACGTTGATAGATATCTTGCATTTGACAACCATGTGGCTGTAGTGGTTACAGAAACATACCATATACCCACCTAATCAAGAAGGTAGTCAGATCTAGATCAGGGGAGGTCATCGTGCCTCTTCAGTCATCATTCATCAGCCTCACAATTGAGTACAATGGCCCCTGTGGGATGTACCTCAGCAGACACCTCCAGCAACTGGAAAGACCCCAAAAGTACCTCACCAGGAGGATCAAAGAGCTCTAACAGATGCCATGTGTTGCCTGATTAAACAAACTGCAGCTCCACACAGTGCCATACTGCCTGCCCAGAGGCAATCTGTGCCTGATGTATAAAGCCATGTCCAAGCTGAAATCAATGAACATGCTGCACCTTGTAAAATCTGAATGCCAGTGAGCTATGCACATGAGAGACCTGAACCCCAGCACTGACATAAATAGGACATGCTGTAGTGATTGATCCATAACCCAGAAGCTCCCTCCACTCTTGAGTAAACTCCCAGTACAGGTTAGCCAGAGAGTCCCTCATTGACTCTCCTCAAAAGGAATCTTGATGAGTGGATGGGAGATGGTAGGTTTACCCTGGGTATCACTGTTATGTCACGGGTAGACAGAGACACAGTATACTAACCTTGAAATATGTCATGGCAAACTCCCGTTACAATGTGTGTTGAAGGACAAACACACTCTCTGACTAGCATTAGAAATGGTCTAGGGCACATAGCTAGTGTTTGTCAATGTCCACCCAAGTTGCGGAATACACTACCAATGTTGGACAAGCCTGGTTTAAGTAGTCCATATCTGAACAAAATGCAACATGGTCATATGTGCACAACTGGCCCTTAACCAGTCTGGTGTGCTCACTATGAATATTTAAAGCAGTGATAGGACTGAAACCCAGGATACTGTCACCACAGTGAAAGTACTGAACCAGTACACTATACGATATTGCAGTGTTTGGTCAGTATGAAAGGATGTTGACAACTGTATGCAAACTATCCCATGGAAACCCTGCAGGCACAGTATAATCCCTGTTGGGTTCAGACACAAAGCAGTTGGGCAGTAAGTACACAACATGACTCCCAACACACAACTATAAATGTGAAATATTGTTGAAGTTCACACACAACCACAAATGTGGTGGACTGCAGATTTCAACATATGGAAAGCTCACACTGGGTATGCTCGCACACTTTGATAAATGAGACATATGTCAGGCAACAAGCCAAGGAAAGCCTGAACTGGGCATGCTCACACACTTAGGCCATGTCTCAGTTTAGCAGTTGGCCACACATATCTGGCATTTGTATATGTGTTAATCCAGGAACCTCCCACAATACAGCAATCTGCCCAGTGCACACAGTTAAATGACAACAGAGACATAAGTTAAATAGTGGATCCCTCTCATATTCAAACATCTTCCACAGATACACAAGTTGTTCATAGAAATAGGGAAAGCTATGGCAATAAAGACCTGCAAACAGTTTATCAGCAACAAATATTGTGCATATGAAAATTAAACATATGGGTGTAGAGGTCAATACTAGGCTGTTTGCCCTAGGGAATACAAGCTTAGCCAGAGTGTGTTTGGCGTCTGCCTCCCCAGTACAGTAGGCTAATGTGCTTCTGTAAAGTAGGTCACAGAAGGCACCATTTAAGGCTAGTGTGCTGTGCCTCCGTCAAGCAGGTACACAGTGGAGATCCCTGGGGTTGAATTTGCAATGTCACATCCATGTGGCTGGTGTTTTCTGGAAGAGGGTTGGTGAGGACTTATAACAGTAATTGGGTGTAAATTACAGACTGAGGGGAGCCTTATCTGCAGTGTCTGGACAATTTCACTGTCAACACTTTGAAGTGATGATTTTGAGGGATTGAAGTGTCGCGCCAATACTGTTCAGAGATGTCCTCCCTCTGTGGGATATTGCTCTGTAATGTATTAGCTCCCTCCTTCTGTTGTACAGCTTATATATGGCTGGTGTACACCAGACAGGTCTCCTGTTGTGGAGGAGTCTTGGGTTTATTTGGGATAGCATGATCAATGCAAACCTTCCAGATGCTCATAGAATGCAATTGTCAAGGATTATGCAGAGTGTCCTGTATAATCCCCGAGCATGGGTCCTTTGAAGTCTTCCACCCCAGTCTTCACAAGTGCAAAGTCTACTTTTGATACATACTTTGTTTGCAGTGACTTCCTTGCCTGGGGGTGGGGAAGGGATATGGATGTCCAGGGAAAGTTGGTTATGGTCAGATATTAACAATGGTGGTCTACCTCTGGTGTGGAACATAGAGTCCCCATGTTGCAGATGGTCAGGTCCAATATGTATTCCCCCTTGTGGCTGTGGTGATTGGTCCTGCCATAGCACATGGATTCACAAATTGTAGTGGCTGTAGGGTGATGCTGTTGAGGCCTGAGTAGTTCCCCCACTCAATATACCTGTACCTGAAGTTAACCACTGTAATGGTGTATGTGAACACCTTCATATCCTACACTGTTCCCAGGGAAGCAAAATGTGATTCCTGGATATGGGAGGGGTGGTCTGAACTGGTTGTGTTGTGTGTTACAGGTCCTGTGGTCACGAAGCATGGTATAAAACATAACCTGGCAGTGCTGATGTGCATATGTGACCCTGAAGTAGGCGGCTGTTAATGCATATATATGCTATCCCCCTTACTGACAGATAGTAATGGATGTACATACCCCTTTATAAATAATGATATCAGCACCCTATAAATACTGCAGGAGAAGAAAAGATACCCAGTAATTCGAATAGCGTGCTCCGCTAATGTGTCTCTCTCAAGTGTCATAATATAGTTAGGTAGGGGCTTGAATCCTGTAAATGAGCAGTGTGATTGGGGAGGGGGGGGTTAGTGTTTGTGCAATTCTGTTTGAAAGAAATGTCCCTTTTGGCAGCTAGAAGAACACAGTACATGATGTACATTCCTCTTTCTAAACACTGATGATGTCAGCACCCTATAAGTATAGCAGGAGAAGGGAAACCTCCCAGTAATGCGAATAGCATGCTCCGCTAATGCATTTCTCTCAAGTGTCATAATATAGTTAGGTAGGGGTTTGAATCCTGCAAATGCTCAGTGTGTGTGTGTGTGTTTGGATGAGGGTGGTTAGCGTGTGTGAAAGAAATGTCCCTTTTGGCAACTGGAAGAACACACTACATGATGCACATTCCTCTTTCTAAACACTGATGATGTCAGCACCCTATAAGTATAGCAGGAGAAGGGAAACCTCCTAATACCGCGAGTAGTGAGCTCTGCTAATTCATCTCTCTCAATTGCCATAAGGGGTTTGAATCCTGCAAATGCTCAGTGTGTGTGTTTGGGTGGGGGGTTAGTGTGTGTGCAATTCTGTGAGAAAGAAATGTCCCTTTTGGCAACTAGAAGAACACACTACATGATGAACATTCCTCTTTCTAAACACTGATGATGTCAGCACCCTATAAGTATAGCAGGAGAAGGGAAACCTCCCAATAATGCGAATAGCGCGCTCTGCTAATGCGTCTCTCTCAAGTATCATAACATAGTTAAATAGGGGTTTGAATTTTGCAAATGCTCAGTGTGTGTGTTTGGGTGTGGGGGGTTAGTGTGTGTGCAATTCTGTGTGAACTAGAAGAACACACTACATGATGCACATTCCTCTTTCTAAACACTGATGATGTCAGTACCCTATAAGTATAGCAGGAGAATATGCACCTCTCAGTAATGCGAATAGCGTGCTCTGCTAATGCATCTCTCTCAAGTGTCATAACATAGTTAGGTAGGGGTTTGAATCCTACAAATGCCATGTGTGTTTTTGTCACACAGTTTGTCCATGTGTGTTGGGTGTTGCTCTTAATATTGTATGACATAGATTACATCAGTAATGTCAATGCACACATGAGGTATGTGTGTGCCACATAGACATATGTACCTGTGGCCTTAAATAGTTCCCATGTGTGAAGCCTGCCTCATGTGAATACATGGAATTTGCATTACACAACTTTTTGACTGTGGTCGTCTATGCAGGGGCTGCGGTTGGTATGTGAATATACAGTGAGAGTGGTCTATGGTGTCATCTTACCAGTGAGGGATACACTTCTGGTCTGGAGCATATAGTCCACATGTTGGTGATGATCAGGTGCAGCATGTTTTCCCCTCTTGTGGGAGTGGTAACAAGTTGCTCCATAGCATTTCAGTGTATGGATTCTAGGAACCTTTCAACTAGGGTGTTGGAGCTACAGCAATGCTCCCAGTCTATGTGTGGGTAAATGAAGCTGCCCAATATATTGTTGTTTGGAGACACCTGCAGATATTCATGTATTCTTAAGTAGGCCAAATAGGTTACCTGGGTTTAGGAGGGTGGTCTGTAGCAGGCTATGAACTGGAAGTCAGTTTAACCCACTGTTAGTTGCACGTGGATAGTCTGTGATGCATCACGCTGTGGCAAGAACCTGGGGGTGTGGGTATAGGTTCATAGGTTCATAAGTTCATAGGTTCATACTAGGCTATCTGCACTAGGGCATTTATAAGCCAAGCCAGAGTGTGTTTGGCTTTCGCCACCCATTTTAAATTAATGTTGCTATGCCCTTTTCTGAGGTTAGTATACTGTGCCTCTGTCTAACATTGACACAGAAGTGATACCAGGGATAAAACTACGATCCCCCATCCACTCATCAAGATTCCTCTTGAAGAGAGTCAATGAGGGACTCTGTCTAACCTGGACTGGGATTTTATTCCAGAGTGAAGGAAGCCTCTGGGTTATGAATCTGTCCCTCCAGCATGTCCTATGTATGTCAGTGCTGAGGGTCAAGTCTCTCGAGCGCGAAGCTCGATGGGATTTGGATTTTCTGAGGTGCAGCATGTCCATTACTTCTGGGTTGGATATGGCATTATACATCTGGCACAGATTGCCTCTGAGCAGGCGGTATGCCACTGAGTATGGAGTTTTGTTAACCGGGCAGCATATGGCATCTGTTTGAGCCCTTTGATCCCCTTGGTGAGGTACTTTTGTGGTCTTTCAAGTTGCTGCAGGTGTCTGGTAAGGTACATCCCAAAAGGGGCATTGTACTCAATTATGGGCCTGATGAGGGATGAGTAAAAAGGCACGACGACCTCCCCTGATCTAGATGTGAATCCCGTTATGATTATGTGGGCTATATAAAATGTTTTTCTAACCACTTTGGCCACGTGGTTGTCAAATGAGAGATTGCTATCAACTTCGGTCACCTTGTCCCTAATTACTTCTTCCATACTTAATGGATTACCACCTATGTAGTAATTTGTGGCCACTTTGTATTTGCCAAAGGGGATGACTATACACTTTGTGGCATTTAGCTTGAGGCCATGGCTCTGGCACCAGTTGTCTGTTTCTATGAGGCCCTTTTGGAGGATGGTTGTGTCGGCTGGAGAGTCGATTATAGCTCACAGTTTGCAGTCATCTGTGAACTTGGTCAGCCACAGTCCTTCCGTGTTGGTCTGTACCTCCGAGAAATATATACTGAATAGGAGAGGTCCCAGGACTGAGCCTTGTGGGACGCCACTTGTAACTGGTTTGGAGTCTGACATGGCTCCAGCAATTCTAACCATGTGGATTCTGTCCTTGAGCCAGTTTGCAACCCATCTAGTGACACATGGGTTTATATTTAAGCTGGTGAGCTTATCTATAATGCCGGAGTGGGGTATTGTATCGAAGGCTTTTGTGAGGTCCAGGTAGGCTGTGTGGACCACCTTCCCATCGTCAATGGCCTTGGTGACTGTTTCAAAGAAATCAACCAGGTTTAAGAGGCAGGATCTGCCCTTAAAGCCAAACTGGGTAGGATCCAGTGTCTGTAGACCCCCAGTATCTTTATGTATGAGGTCCATGATGATCCTTTCCATAGCTTTGCAGACCAAGCTAGTCAGGCTTATGGGGCGATAGTTTACAGGATCCGTTGAGGCACCACCTTTGTGTAGAGGGACCACTGTTGCTGTACGCCACTCTTTGGGTACATATCCTGTGGTAAGGCTGAGACTGAACAGTAGTTTTATGTTTGGGTTTAGCTCATCTTGGAGTTCATGTAGGATGCAGCCCGGGACACCGTCTGGTCCCATTGATGCTGTGTTATTTGCTTTGGAGAGGGCGGCTCTTACCTGAGCATCTGAGATGTCAGGGGGGCAGCACTCTGCTGGGATAGATATTTGCTCTTCTGGTGGGGAGGGGGGGGGGGTTTGCGCTGAACCTGTCAGCTAGGATGTTGGCAATGTCTGTGGGTTTGGTGTAGTTTTTTGTCATTTTGGACTAATTCTGAGCATATCTGGAAATTCCCACCCAGGTTCCTAACATAACTAAAGAAAGCCTTGTGATTATCCTTAGTGTCCGGTGCAATTCTTCTCTCGAAGCTGGCCTTAGATGATTTTATGAGTGCCCATAGTATTTTGCTAACACTAATCAGAGATGCTTCCCCTTTTTGGGATTTTGCTCTATCATGTAGTAGCTTCCTCCTTCTATTGTATAGTTTGTTTATGGCTGTGGTCCACCAGACAGGATGTCTGCCTTTGGAGGATTGGGTCTTGTTTTTATTTGGGATTGCATGATCCATGCATTCCTGAAGGTGTTCATAGAATGTGTTTATAAAGGATTCTGTGGTCTGGGCCGTATTTTCCACAGGCCCAGGGGCTTTGAAGGATTCCACCTCAGTTTTGAGGGGTGTGGAATTTGCTGTAGAGAAGTTTTACACTGTGGTTTTGTGGGCAGGGGGTGGGGTCAGGATGTGAATATCCAGTGAGATTAGTTTATGGTCTGATCTTACCAGTGAGGGGTACACTTCTGGTCTGGAGCATAGAGTCCCCATGTTGGTGATGATCAGGTCCTGTATGTTTCCCCCTCTTGTGGGAGTGGTAACAAGTTGTTCCATAGCATTTGAGTGTATAAATGCTAGGAACCTTTGAGCTAGGGTGTTGGAGCTAGAGTAATGCTCCCAGTCTATGTTTGAGAAGTTGAAGTCCACCAATATAATGGTGTTTGGAGAGACCTTCATATTTCCAGTGTTCTCAGGAAGGCCAAGTGGGATTCCTGGGTTTGGGAGGGTGGTGTGTGGCAGGCTATAAACTGGAAGGCAGTTTTACCCACTGTTAGTTGCACATGGATGGTCTCTGATGCTTCGTGCTGTGCCACCAACCTGGAGGTGTGTGTATCTTTGAAGAATATTGATACTCCCCCTCTTGTTCTGGTTCGGTGCAAGTTTTGGGGCCGACAAGCATGGTATGAGGTATAACCTGGCAGTGCTGTGGTGCTCTCTGGAGCCTTGAACCAGGATTCTGTTACTGCACAGATATTGATGTTCTCCATGCTAAGGACAGTTTCCAGTGCATGCATCTTGAGGTTTACACTGCTGGCATTGAGTAGCATTACTATTAGTTTCTTATCCCTTGTAATACCTATGGAGGAGGTTTTGTCTTTTGAGCCTTGTCTAAAAAAGGCACTATGGAGGTAGCAAGAGCCTTTGCCAATATCCAAAAGCCCAGGGGTGACAGGTGCAAGCCATCCCTAGCAAAGCATTGTGGCTTGTCGAGCATGTCATCCCAGGCTGACAGGCATTGGATCCCCTTTGAATGACTCCAAAACTTAAGCCAATTGTTGAAATTGATCATCTTGTCTTCATATTGTGACATCATTCTTGGTGGGGGTAAGATGCTGCTCAAGGTCAGGGTCATACCAGCCTGGGCCACATACTCAGAGAGCTCCTCTATGTATCTTATCATGTAGTCCAGGGAGGTACGTCACAGGTCATTCACACTGGCATGGACAATGACTGAGTCATATTTGTACTTGCCTTGGAGTGACCTGAGTGCCTGTGTTATGTGGCGGATCATAGCGCCCGACAGGCATCTCACCATGACCTTCTCCTTGTTCAGCCTGATGAGCAGGACTTCAGTGTGGCTGACAATAGAGTCACCTATTACAAGTGTATCAGATGTGTTGTTTAGCCTTAAGGGCTGTGACTGTTCGGCACACTGGCTTTGTGAGCTATGTGTTGCGTGTGTTCTGTTCTGGGGTAGCGGTTGCTTGGGTGTCTGCTTTGGAGGTCTCTGCTGCTTAGGCAGATTTTTATTTAGAGCCTCCAAGTATGTTTTTGTGTGTTTATGTGTTTGGTTTGCTGTCGTGGTAGGTCTATGTGAGACTGGAATTGTAGTGACTGTAGTTTCCTTCTCCTCCTGACAGGTTTTGCCAGTACTGAGTTGAGAGAGCTTAGCCTCCAGTTTGGCTATATGGTTGCATCTCTCACATGTGTTGGAATTTGTTGGGGGGAGGAGAGGGTTGTCTGTGCACATGAGGCGGTTGTAACATTGCCTCAAGATTCCCAGATTCACCAGCTGGACCGGAGAGGAGATTGACAACTGACCTTTGGACATGCTAGAATAGTATTGGGAATTCCTTTATAATTGACAACAAAAAGGGCCAATGGGGAACAAGGTTCTCAAGGGGGGTTTGTGAGGGTGTAGTGCTTTTAATTTGTTAGTGCTGGCATATATAATTGTTTTAGTGAGCAAGTGCTAGGTAACTTAAATGCAATGTGTTACAGGTAACTTAAATGCAAAAATGACAAACAGTAACTTTCTTTCAAGTGAAACAAGGAAATAAGTAGAGTAAGCAATGCAGATGTCACTAGGGATCCACAGAAGCGCTGAAAAGCCACGTTTTAGGTGGAATTAGTGTTTCAGGGAAATAACAAGCAAACAAGCATACAAACAAAGCTACATTCAGCAGGCCTGGATCCAGTCTATGCTACAGCAAACAAGGTGTACCAATTTCAGTAAGAAACAGTTCAAATATGCAGGCACTATAAGCCTTTAGCCAGAAATTCCCAGCTCAGACGGGCAGAGTCCAGCCTCTCCTCCCACAAGAGTGCAGACCATGAACCTTCTTAATGTAAAATAACTGGCCTGAAGCCCAAGTGCTTAAACCAGAACTAATACACATTTAGAATAACAGACACTGAGCCCTCAATCAGCAGTTCCCAACTTAGAAGGATGTAAGCTACCTGTCCTGCCACCACAGTATCTTTGACATTTAATGAGACTCACCCTCCTGTCATAGTTAGTTCTGTGTTTTGGGGCTGTCAAGCATGGTATGAGGTGTAACCTGGTAGTGCTAGGGTGCCCTTGGGAGTCTTGAACCTGTTGTCTATTACTGCACAGATATCAACATTCTCCATGCAGAGTAGAGTTTGGACTGCATGCATGTTGTGGTTTACATGTCCGGCATTGAGTACCATTACTTTATTTTATTTTATTTTATTTAACATTTGTTGACCGGGAATGTCCGACTAGGTTCCACAGAGCCTGTTTTCAGCGGAGGCCCGGGGAGAAATGCTCCAGATGCATGTCTTTGGAATGTGGGAGGAAACCGGAGTACCCGGAGGAAACCCACACGAACACAGGGAGAACATGCAAACTCCACACAGAAGGCACCCCAGTACTTCCATTTTCTTATCCCCTGTGCTACCTATGTAGGTGGCCTTCTGTTTTCAGCCTTACCACCAGAATGCAAAGATGTGCAGACATTACACTAGTGTGTATGTTACCTGCCACCTAATAATACTAATACTGTTTAAATGGGAGCACGTGCTTTCCTGTGGGACTTGTGGATTAACTGGTATACAGCAGTGGCTCTTGCAATTTGTTGCTATGGCTTCACTATTTGGCCTTTACATTCACTCCTTGAAGGCCTGCTAGGTGTCTTTACTGGAATGTGTTGCTATGGCTTTCCTATTTTCCATTTACATTCACTCCTTGTAATGCTTGCTATATTTTTTTCAGCAGCAATTCCTTATATGTTTGGTGTGGTTTGGTGGCACTGCATGCAGTCTGGTCTGGCCAAGGTGTGGGGCCTGACACCTACAAGGGTATTTTATTTTGCTGCTGAGCAGTAGTGGGGCCTTGTACTTTGTACTAACAGTTATGGATAGCAGGCACAGGCAGCACTTGTAAACTGCTATACTGTCCTTATTTTATTAGTTGGCTACATCCTTTGATATTTCTGGGTTATACTCCTACATGAGGGTGTGCTTGTGGAAGCTATTCTACAGCTATTCACAGAGTGTGTGACAGCAGACAGAATGATATGCCTGTGAGTTTGTGACACTTGCAGGCCTCAGATACTCTCAGGTGTATCTTTTATCAGCCTCATGGAATGGTACATATCAGTGGGATACACCCGTGATATATTTCAGATATTCTGCAGTTGTGACTGTGGGGTATTTTGAGCATATGTATTACTACACCATTTCTGACATGCAAGTAGTGCATACTTTATGTAATTGACAGTTACCATTACGTGGGATTCCACACCTTTCTGCCTACTGTTAGTACATTTCACAGGGAGTCAGTGGGGCACAGTTAACATTTGTTTTCAAATCAGGGACATCCCTGTAAATCAGTCACAGTTGTGAGGTCTGGCCTCTTACCTATTCAAATATGGCAGTGTTTATCCTGCTCTGATAGTGTGTGTGGTTTGCAAGGTGCTACTGTCACATTATTACCTACTAGCTACCTACTAGCATGGCTGTTTCTCTTCTCACACTAATGTTATACAAATCCAAAAGAATTGCCAGTAAAGATACAAGAAAAGCTTTGTGTAATAGCCTTCCTATATTCCTTTTACATTCAGTCCTACTATTTCATGATATATTGCTTTCAGCACAAAGTTCTTGTATATCAGTCATGGCTTAGTGGTAAGTCATGCAGACTAGTGTTTCCTGGGTTCGAGACTGACAGAGGAATTTTATTTGCTGCTGAGCAGACTACAGGCCTTGTCATTCAGAGGGACTAAGGCACTTTTAAGCAGTTGTAAGCGGGTTAGCGCTGGTTTGCATGGAGCGCATGCATGCGCAGTGCCACTTAGCTTCACGCACACACGCTTAGCTAAGCACACACAAGCTCACACCCGCTTACTACTGCTTAAAAGTGCTTACTCTTGTGCACACCCGCGCTAATTTCTTTGAAAGAAAAGAAAATGGGGAGATAGGAAAGTGGTGAAAAAGGGGGCACAAAGAGGGTAGGACAGTAGGAAAACAAGCTCAGGATTTGCAGGAAGAATGTAGGAAAGGCCCATAGCTGCCCATTTCTTTATCAGCAACAGCTGTGCATATGTGTGTAATTTGGTGTGAAATTTGAAACCTTCCACCCCTGAGAGAGGGGTGAGGACAACAAAATATGTTGTACAGCCAGCTTTGTAATTACCAGTTCACATGTCCAGCAGACATGTCTGCAAAATGGGCAGCTATGTATGTGGCGTAATTTTTTTGCGGGAACAGAATGCCCTTTTTTATTTTTTTTTTCAGGTGAGAGTGAAATGCGAGGTATAGGAAGTAGATATATTTGGGGAGGTAGGTAGGGGAGGTTAACAGACAAGACAAACAAGATGCATACAGGGGTGGGGTATGACACATGTGGGGGGAAAACACAATTGACAAGGACGGATGTTTGGATATCGCGAGCCCATGAGCCCACAGATGGCAACAGTGGAACTGAGATCCCCACCCATGGGCAGTTGCCACTGCGCCTTCACTGCCCAGGATGGGGCTGTGCTGGGGGCTGTGTAGGATGGGCAGCAGGCACACCTGTGAGTTGTGCCACCCGTGCCTCAAGCTGGCATAGGGGTTTAAGCACAGAATGCCTGATCTCCCTACACACTACAGACCGGACACTTTGTAGGGTGAGTGGACGGTCTCCTCCCGCCATGCTTGCAGAGGGGGGACGAGCCCCATCCCCTGTAGCGCTTCCACCCGAAGGTGGCACAGGGCCACCGGAGGAGGTTCCGGCCTGGGCACTAGTGCCAGGTGCAATCGCCAGCTGAGGTGGCAGAGGTGGGTCAGCTGGAACCGGCCTTCCCTGTTGTCCTATGTTTAGCAATATTTTATGACATTTTGGGTTAGTAACAAACAATACCATTCAAAATTAGTTGTAACAGCATGCATCAGTATTCCCATTAACCAAACACCCATGAATTCCAAACATTGAACAGCAAGCATAACACATGCATATTTTGAACAACAGTACACAATCCAACAGCATGCAGGGTTGATTGATGGCAACAGGCCATCAGGTTTGGATATGTGAACAGGGCACATGCATCAACGTACAGGCAAATATGTTTGAACCAACAGGACAAATGTCCATAGGAATTAATTGTGAATACACATGCCCAGTTTGTTGTGGAATGGCATTATTTGTGAATATAGGGTAGGGTGAAGAAATATTTCATTAACAACTTCAACTACCTATACATATGCTGTACATCTCTAGTAGCTGCAGATATATATACCCTACAGGTCTTAGTACAGTTTCCTATATGTAACCTTAGGAATGTTGGTGATGGGACTGTTACTGCTACATTAATCTATATTGCATTTTTATTCATACACGTTCATATCTGGCTGTGTTCAGGTACAGCATCCTGCTACATTTGATTTATATGGCTCTAGACAACTGTGGATGTTCATTATTTCATACAACCATACTATCTCCATATTGCAAGGGTACAGCAACATATCCAAATTGTGGGACAGACACATTCCAGCTTCAGTACTTTATTACAAACATTTCACTGTTTGGTTGTGGCTGTCTCATTCATTTCATTATGTACTGACTGCAGTATACTTTATTCAAGAGTTATAACAGCTTTCTTGGTCGATTCATACCTCTTTCTCACACTCTCACTTGTTTTATTTTTACAATTCAAGATGGTACTTAATTCTAGGTGTTATTAACATGTCATACTTGGTTACAACAATCCTTTCCAACAGACTCACATGTTTCATATGGCAGATTTTAAAATGGGATGTATTTGACACATCTATTGTCTTTAGCTTGTTTACCACTAATTTTCAGGCTGCAGCAGGTTATCTGATATTACAATACAGGTGGGAAATCTCTATTTCAGACTTGTTTAATTTTTATTTCTGGATTACAGGCTGCATCACTTATCTAATCATACAGTACTAGCAGAATCTTTCTTCTAGTGTTATTTGAACTTTATTAATATGTAACTATACTGAACTCTTTTACAAGCTGTCTCACTTATATTGTATAACAATTACAGGAAAATAATTACTAACCTGCCTGGTGGCACAACCGCTCCAGCCTATCACCATAGGCTCGCCGATTCGCGGAACGCACACCTGCAGCTGTAATATAAATGAAGTAATATTGGAACATACATCTCCATAATATCAGCTAGGATAATTTCTTACATACGTAATTACATGGATACTTACTCAATAGTGGGGCATTGGTCATTTGCCAGGCCTCCTGGATCCAATGGTTCAGTTGGTCCTGCTTTCATCTCTTCAGGTCCGCATGGTGATGAAGGACCTGTTCACCAGTCCTTAGTATGCCTGTGGCGCTGGTGAGATCATGTGCCAACCGGTTCTACTCCTCTGCCTTGTACACTCCCCACAGAACCTGGCCCTGCATGAGTTGAACCTCATGATAGTGGACTTGGAGCCAAACCATATATTTGGACTCCTCAACACCCCACCTCTGTGTTCGGAAGCGAATGCCCTCTCCTACACCTGCCAGCCTGACTGCAAATAGGTTCCACAATCAGTTATGCTGTGTATTCCCACCTATGGGGCTTATATATGCCGTTTTTCCCGCACTTATCAGTGATTGGCCATTTTGGAATTGTATCAGCTTAAAAAAAAACTGCTTTGTCATGCTTCTATTTCCATTCATTCCTATATATATGCTAATACTGCATTTTTTAGTACAGCTGTCATGGCTTAGTGGTTCAGTACTTTGACTGTGATGCACAGTATCCTGGGTTCGAGCCTGCGCATTGTGTCTAGACAGGCTAGGATGTGTCTCTGTGTAAAGGCGGCTTTGATACAGGTTGCTCAACGTTGCCTGCCGGTAAGCCGGTTGGCGCACTGCGCAGCTCCGCGCAAACGGGTTATGCTGGTTAACGTGTTATTTGGCTATGAGCACACATGAGAAATGTTGCTCAACTATGGGCACACAGTTTCAGTGTGTTAAAGCGTTGCTCAACTCCGGGCACTCATATTACACCTGTTAAACCACTGCTCTCCTGCAGGCAATCATACTCAGCTTGTTAGAGCACTGCTCAGCTATGGGCACTTATAAAATTTTTTTTTTTATTGTGTCAGATTTCTTCAAAAATACATGGCCCATTTCATTACATTTTACTTAAATTATAGTTTTATATATATATATATATATATATATATATATATATATATATATATACATACACACACATATATGTCAGGGGATTGTTTCGTGCTTATTTCACTAAAATAGAAAATGATGTTGTTGGGGCTCAAACCGTAACTACCTCCTCTTTGGCCAGCGTCTCTACCGCTACGCTATTGCTACTTGGCTTAATTTACATATTTAGATCTTATATACTTTTCCAATGAGTGCTAACTGTCACTGAGCGAAGGGCACACCCGCGCAAACGAGCGCAATTACGGGCAAACATTTTTGAAATTATGAAAAAAAAATTGAACTGTTGATTTTTACGTTTTACATTACAGTTGGGTTTATAGTC
This sequence comes from Protopterus annectens, assembly GCF_019279795.1. Taxonomy (NCBI): domain Eukaryota; kingdom Metazoa; phylum Chordata; order Ceratodontiformes; family Protopteridae; genus Protopterus; species Protopterus annectens. Next base: position 787,638,873 of record NC_056728.1, on the reverse strand, counting down.
TGTGGGGGCATGTGTGCTGTTGTGCTTCTTGACATTTCTGCGGACTCGTTTGTGGGTGTTTCCTTTCGGGACTGTGATTCTTCTGGGGGCGTGTCCCTTTGCAGGACTCACTGTGCGGACATGCCCCCTACTTTTCTACATGGACCGTGTTAGCCTAGGGTGTGATTCAGCATGCCCTCATGAATATGCATGGCATACTGACATCACACCATTTAACTGCAGCCTCTGTGTAAGACTTGCTAACTCTTACACAGTGGTTTTGTGAATCCTGCCCAGAGGTTTGCATATAGCAAAGAGAAGATATAACTTTGCAAAAGATACTGTAGGATTACCTGTAATTTCCATCAATTAAAATAATGAAAAGAAGAGGCAGTTTAACTATGAAAATATTAGAAAGGGGGAAGGTGGTTGATAAGGAAACACAATAAAATATGTTACTAGTAAAGCAATTATGAAAGTATCATTGCATTTAAGATTAAGAAGTAAAATTAGGAAAATAAGAATGGTTTGGAGTACTTAAACTGCTATAAGGAGAATTAGTATTGGATAGATGAGAGAGTGTGATGAAACTGTGACATAGGCAGGGCAGTGAGATAGTAGTTGATCTAATTAGAGAGAAGGGATTGAATCTTGTCACTTTGGGCCTGTAACTGATATAATTTTTGTAAATAAAGTGAGGTCTTGTGGTTTAATGAGTATCTGTCTGGCCCAGTAGAGAAAAGAGGGAAGTAGGAAGCAAAACAAGTATTTTGAGAAACGCTAACAAGTGTGGCAAAAAAAAAATTCTATCTGGCAGCTGAGCAGTAAAAGCCAATTTATTTGTTTAGATATTGCTTTAGAAGTTAATAGGTTCGTAGGTTGGTACTAGGCTATCAGCCCTAGGGCCTATACAAGCCTAGCCATAACAATCCCCTGGCTATTTCTTCCCACACTATTTACTTCCCTGGGCCCCTGTCTAGCAGGGCGACTGACGTGTTTCCCGGGGTGAATTTTCTTTCTCCCATTCAATCATTAAGGTTCCTTTTGAAGAGGGCCAAAGAGGCGTTCTGCTTGACATGTATGGGCAGTCTATTCCAGAGTTTGGGGAGTCTCTGGGTCAGGAACCTATCCTTCCAGCATGTTTTGTTTATTGTGATGACAAGGTTTAGATCCCTGGAGCGTGTGGCTCTGAGGGATTGGGATTTCTTTAAGTGTAGCATGTCCAACAGCTCTGGGTTTGACATGGTCTTGTATATTAAGCAAAGGTCACCTCTGAGTAGACGATATATGACAGAGTACAGCTGGAGTTTTTTAAGGTGGTCAGTGTAGGACATCTGCTTTAGGCCTGTGATTCTTTTAGTGAGGTATTTCTGTGGCCTTTCCAGTTGTTGCAGATGCCTTGAGAGGTACATACCAAATGGGACGCTGTATTCTATAATGGGTCTAATGAGGGATGAGTACAGTGGGACAATGCCCTCCTTTTTCTGGATGAAAAGCCCTTAGTGATAAGGTGTGCCACATAGAAGGATTCCCTGACTGTTGTGGTGATGTGGTTATCGAAAGTGAGACCACTGTCCACCTGTGTCCCTTAGTCTCTTATCAGACTTTCGGTGTTTAGTGTACTGCCACCTATGTGGTAATTCATGGGTACATGTTTTTTCCCAAAGGGGATAGCCATACATTTCTTGGCATTGAGCTTGAGCCCATGGCTCTGGCACCAAGTATCTGTTTCTGTAAGGCCCTTTTGTAGAGTATCCACATTATTTGGGGATTCAATAATGGCTCCCAGTTTGCAGTCATCTGTGAACTTTGTTAGCCAGAGTCCCTTAGAGCTGGCCTGTACTTCAGAGAAGTAGATGCCAAACAAGAGCGGTCCCAGGACTGAACCTTGAGGTACTCCACTTGTCACTTGTCTGGAGATGGATTTGGACTTGGCTACTTTTACAGTGTGGGTTCTGTCAGCAAGCCAGTTGGCAACCGATCGAGTGACATAGGAATTAATGCCCAGCTTAGTAAGTCTATCTATGATTCCAGAGTGGGGGATGGTGCCAAAGGTCTTGGCGAGGTCCAGATAGGCTGTGTGGACTGCCTTACCCTCGTTCATGGCTCTGGAGACTGATTCAAAGAAATCAATCAGGTTCCGGAGACAAGATCGGCTGTTCACGAACCCAAACTGGGTGGAGTCCAGTGTTTGAAGGTTGCCATTGTCTTTGTTTATAAGTTCCATGATAATACTTTCCATGGCCTTGCAGATCAGGCTCGTCAGATTGATGGGACGGTAGTTCCCAGGATCCAAGGTGGATTCCCCCTTGTGAAGTGGGATAACTGTAGCTGTGCACCAGTCAGTGGGCATGAAGCCTGAAATGAGGCTATGATCAAACATGACACTTAGGTGAGGTGCCAGTTCATTTTGTAGTTCATGTAGTACACAGCCCGGGATGTCATCTGGTCCCATGAATGCTATATTCTTAGCTTTGGAGAGTGTGTTTTTTACCTGTGTGGCCATTATTACCAGAATTTGGCAATCTTCTAGTATTGAGATGGGCGATTTAGGGGGTGAGAGGGGGGTGAAGTTGGCACTGAATTGATCTACCAGGATATTGGCAATATCCTTGGGATCAGTATATTTAATGCTATTCTGTTGTAGCTCAGAGCAGATCTGAACTTTGCCAGTTAGATTCTTAACATAGTTATAGAATGCCTTATGGTTGTCTTTGGAATCTTTGGCAATTTTATTTTTGTAACTAGCTTTGGAGGATTTTATGAGGGATCTCAACTTCTTCCTGGGGCTGGTAAGGGAGTTTTTTTGCATCCTAGGACTTTCCTCTTTTCTGCAACAGTTTCTTCCTTTTGTTATAAAGTTTGTTTATCGCAGTGGACCACCAGACTGGCTTATATTTTTTGGAGGAGAGCATCTTGGTTCTATTTGGGATGGCATGATTCACGCCTGAGTGGATGTGCTCGTACAGTGCCTTAGTGTTGGATTCAGCAGTCTAACTTTTAGTTCCCATCTGCATGGATGTTATGAGGTTTATCATTTCTGACTTGAGTAGCATGAAATTGGCTTTGGAGAAGTTTTTTATGGAGGTTTCCTTACTAGGGCTGGGGGTAGGATGTGGATGTTAAGGGTGATTAGTTTATGGTCAGACCTGACCAACGAGGGGGTGACCATAGGTGTGGAGCATCGATTTCCCATGTTGGTAATGACCAGGTCTAGGATATTGGAGCTCCTGGTGGAACTATGGATTAGTTGATCTAGGGCATTGGAATTTATGAATTCCAAGAACCGTTGGGCAAAGGTGTTGGTACACGAGTAGTTTTCCCAGTTAATGGCAGGGTAGTTGAAATCATGCAGTATTAGGGTGTTTGGTTGTATCTTAATATTTTCCAGTATGTTTAGAAAGGTGTTGTGAGAATCTTGGGGCATGGTTGGCGCTCTGTAGCAAGCTACAATTTGGATTGCGGTCTTACCTAGTGTTAGTTGCACCTGGAGAATTTCAGACGCATTGTGCTGGGCAACTAGCCTGGCTATGTGAATATCCTTGAATATGGACACTCCTCCACCTTTAGAGTTTTGGTCCTGGTTTGGTGGCTGAAAAGTGTGATAAGAGTAACATGATGGTATGTTTTATTCTGTGTCTGTTTTATTTGCAGAACAGCAGATTACAATTTTTAGTGAATTGGTGGGAGTATCCCCAAGTGAGTTGCTTGTTTTGGGCATGTGTTACTTGACCATAAAAGTCGAAAACTGAAGTATGGTTACAGCATATTTTTCAGTCATAGGCATTTTCAGGGCAATGAATTAAATTGTGGACTGTACTGAGTTCTTAGTATGTAAGGTAGTGTGGGAGTTCTAGCCAGTGTAAACCTCTAAGGGCTATGCTGCTGTGTTTTTTTAGTGGGTTATTTGCTGCAATTTTTTCTATTTTATTGTAACGTGTCAAATTTAATTTTAAGGGAGGGACTGAGATTTGTAAAAATGAGGGGATGTATACAGAAGGGATGGAAGTAATTGGTCAGTGGCTGTTCATTTTCTTGCATACTCTGTGACAAAAATTTTGCTCTGTATAGTGATCCTAATTTCCAGTAGGTTTTTTGAAGGTCCTGTTGAATTTTTGTCTTCAAGTAAGACTTCAAGTAGCCTTATTTATTTATTTTAAGACCTTTATTGAATTATCACTTGTGACATAGGCAAATTTACATTTATACAAAAGTAATTAAATTGTATTAAATTAACAATAGCAAACATTATACTTCACATAAATTGCTATATATCATATAACCTAAGCGACATTACATAAATTATTCAATTTCTGTCATTTTTTAAACAAGAAACATCTTTATTAAACCATCACTTATGACATAAGCAATCATACATTTATATAAATGAAAACAAGCCACACTGACACAGTCCTAGTTGCAAGCATTTTATATCACAAACCATACTGACACACTCCCAGTTGCAAACATTATACATCACTTTTAATCTACTCAATCATCTTCAGTCAAACATTACATAGTTCATTTAAATACTGCCTTCTTTTTTTAAACCTCAGTCCTCCCTCATATGTATTGTTCCCACAATTCCCATTTTTTCACATTCAATTTTTGTGGTGTCAGATGACAGGATGTGGATTGTATGTTTTTTTTTTCCTGTGAGACTTTTGGGGGGTAAAGTGCATTAAATTTGTCTTTTTGAGATTGTGGAGTAGGTGTGCATTGATGAGCCATGAGTCTGTGGATAGGAAAGTCTGTTGAGTGATATCTTGTAAGGTATTTAGTGATTGTGCAGAGCAGATGAGTATTGCACCTTCTGCCTATTAAGTAAGGGCTGCTTGTTGATAAACAGTATGGAGTTTGTCGATAAATATGCTAAAAAGTAGAGGCCCGAGTATTGAACCTTAGGAAATCCCAAATGAAGCTGACAGAAAAGCTGAGAGATCTTGCATCCATTTATCTGCTTGCTGCCTATTTGATAGATAACTATGGAATCAGGTTACTTCTGATTTGTTTAGACCAAGAGATGGTAGTTCACACAATAGTTTCTGATGCAATACCATGTCAGAAGCTTTTGAAAGGTCTAGAGAAATAGATGAGACTAGGACTACATTGTTTCTGTGTTGATTGATGGTGTTGGTAATACCGAGGAGGGTAGTTGCAATGCTGTGATTTGGGTTTAATCCATGCTAAGTGAGAGAAAGCATGCTGTGTTCATTGAGGAATTTGATTAGTTGGAGGTGTATACATCTTTCCAGAATTTAGATAGGGATGACAGGACCATTATAGGTTGGCAAATAGTCACATGTGTTAAGTTGCCACCTTTATGGAGGAATTTTATAAATGCTTTTTTCCAGTTTGTTGGGACATTGTTTTCACATATGGCTCAGTTGATTAGAATAGAGATGGGGTATGCTACGGATGCGGTTGCAATTTTTAGGTATTCTGTTGGCAGGGAGTTAGCTGCAGGGTTGTTGGCTTTAATTTTAGTAAATCCTTTTTTATTGCTGTAGATAAATATGGACATGAATTTCTGTGCAATATTATGGCTTTCTTGGGTTGATAGTCTAGAGTTTTGTGTAGTTATTGCTAGGACTGGGTTAATGAAGTGTCGGTTAAATTAAGTTGGAATGCTGAATGAATGTTTATTGATTGTTCAAGGGGGAGTGGAGGTTTGCCTGGATGCATTAAGTTAATAATGGACAAGCAGAAGAGTGCAGTTGTTTTGTTGTGAATTTTGGAAGTTTGAGAAATATGGTGTTGTTGTTTATTTCCTGCTTAGGTTTTATAGGGTTCTGTATTCCTGAAGAGCTTTTTGACTAGTGGTTTTGGAGCATTCCTTCCAGGCATGGTCTTTCTTAGTCAATATATATTTGGATTCATGTGTTAACCACTGAGCTGAGTTTGATCTGACTCACTTCATCCTGAGGGGTATCTATTCATTTAATACTTTTAGAAATATTAGGTTAAACTGGATGACTGCTTTGTCCAGGGGTAGAGGTTTTAGTAGGTTCCAGTTGTATTGAGACAGGATCGAGTTAGATTGTTCTGTGTTGAATTGTTTTTAGTGGTAAAATCGTCTGTACACTACTTCACTAGGAATAGTTTGTCTTTGTCTTATTATATAGGTTGGTAGTAGTAGCTAATACTGTCTGGCAGAGTGCTTCTGGAGGTTATGGTATGTGATTTATTTGTGAATCCAGTCAAGTGTAGTTTTTTATTTGTTTTTTGTGTACTCAGGTAGTGGTGGTGTTTATCAGATGTGAGAAGCCACAACAAGTTTATGCTGGATGAACTTGGTCATTTTGTTTCCAAGTCATTTTGTTTCAAGTCAATGTTTGTATGTCTCAGTATTATACTTTCCTGAGCTATGTTGCAATTTATCCAATACAGACTATATTTGAGTGTTGCTGCAATATTACTTGGGGGAATGTAGAGTCCTATAATACAAATGGATTTGTTTTTGTTGATTTTTAACAAGGTGGCTAGGACCTCAGTGTTTTGTAACAAAGGAGCTAGTGAGGATATTTAGTTATTTCTTGAGAGTTTTTGAATATAACTGCTGTGCTCCCCCACACACACATTTGTGTTGTCTATCAGATCTGATTATACTATAGCCATAGGGGAGTATTTCATTATCACTTATTTGGGGTTTTAGACAGGTTTTGGTTGCTACTATTATGTCAAGGATGTAGTGTTCTAAGCAAGCATGGAAGTTCTAAGTTTTATTGATGATCCTTTGGAAGTTTATCTTGAGTAGGAAAAGACAGTGGTCTTAACGAGCAGAACAAAGTGAGATGTGGTTGTTTGAGAAGAGTTATATGGTACGGGTTGTGGAATAGTATTGGGGCCAGGGTTGGAATGAATAACTTAGTTTAAGTTTGATGGTGCTAGTATGCAATGGTTGGTCATATTTGGATTTGGTTGTGTTTGTCAGTACTGAGTGGGATTTATTATAGTTGTTTTTATGTATCTGTGTGTATGCAAGTACAGTAGTAAGTCTGGGTAGAATTCAGGTTATAGGAGGAAAAAGGAGAATTGTTTAAGTATGTATGAGAGTTGTAAGCCACTGGTGAGTTGTAAGCAGTTGGTGGTGGGTAGGTTTATGTGTATAAAAACCTGTGGTGTGTGTAAGTGAGATAAGAATAGCTGTTGTGAGTAGCTGCATGTATATCATTGCTTGAGTGTAGTTGGAAAATGAAGGTAATGCAGATAAAATGGATATAAGATGTAGTTAGTGAGGGAAAGTGTATGGAAGAAGAAGCATACTATACTAAGTGTGAAGAGCTTAGTACTGGGATATGGAATACTTGTGCTTGGTGATAGTGGTAGTGTGTAGGAATTATATCACTTTATCAAAGACCCTATTTAGCAAAGCACTATTTGTAGAACCCGTTTAATCGAAAGCTAGGATTTAAAAACTAGGCTTCCTCCACCAATAGAATTTATAGACTTAAACAGCATTACCTGGGAGAGGGGATGATTTCAGTAGGATAAAGAGCACTGGAGAACCCAACAAGTTTAACAAACATGCAGCATTAACAGGCTGAGCTGAAGTTAGAAGCCGTAACTAGGTTAATGAAATCAGAGAAGTCCCAACAGATCTACCTCAGAGAAATATGAAAGCAATAAAAAGTTAGATGGTCCTGGAATGGTTAAATAATCATAAATAATCCCCAGGGACTTGTAAATAGTGGGATCCCAGCAGAACCAGTGCAATAAAGTGATCAACAATAGTAGTAGTTGTTGTGTCTTTCGGCTTTTCCCGGTTAGGGGTTGCCACAGCAGAACTCCGGTCCGCTAATGATTGGCAGTAGATTTTTACGTGCCGAGTTGCCAGCTCTGACACACAACCTTCAACGAAGGTACGCCCATTCATGTATGTCTCCACACAGAAGACACTTTAGCTGAGAAGCGAACAGGACAACGTCTTACTGTGAGGCGACAACGCTACCGCAGCACCACCACTGCAGTATCAACAATAGTAGTAGTAGTAATTATCAATAAGTTTTCAATTACACTTAACAGACCATCATGGATCTATTGACTAGAGAAAAAACTATAAAGCAGTTAAGACAAGAAGTGTCACTGTTAGAAGACTATAGAAGAGGGAACAGATCAACAAATATACTAAGAAAGATAGATGTGATAAAAGCAATGTGTGGTGTTAGAAAAGACCAGGATCTATCCTGCACTATTGCAAATAAACTAAAAAAATCAGCACAGGTGGAAAAACTTAGAAGATATGAAGATAAATATAAAGGAAAAGTACAACATAAGCAATTTATTGATGTCCCAAAAAAGTTTTATAGAGATTTGGGGAAACAAGGTAAAAGGAACTGAAAGACCACCAAAAGCAGAAGAAAAATATACATTTTGGAGCAGTATCTATGAAGATCCTATGGAACATAACAAAGATGCTAAATGGATAGAAGAAGTAAAGAAAGAATAAGAAGTTTAAAGGTACAGGATGTGAAATGGGATGAAGTAACAGCCAGAAAGATTGAAACAAAGTTACAAAAGTTTTAAATTGGAAAACCCCAGGCCCAGATGCAGTACATAAATTCTGGTTAAAAGTATTAACATATTTGCATGAAGATTTACCCATGAGTAAGAACAATTTATATGCACACCCCTAACAAACACCAACCTGCCTAACAACAGGAAAAACAATGCTCCTACTTAAGAGTGAACCTGCAAGCTACCCTAAAAATTATAGACTGATAACTTGTCTTCCAATGACGTATAAATTATACACTGGAATTGATGCTGACAGAATCTATAGTCATTTAGAAGAAATCTCAATTATGGCAATAGAACAAAAGCACAATTAAAGAAAGTCATATGGAACAAAGAATCATTTGCTGTTAAATAAAGTCATAATGGAGAATTGTAAAAAGGGGAAGAATTTAGGTATGGCATGGACTGACTACCAAAAAGCATTTAATAGTATTGAACATTCATGGATAAAAGTGTGCTTAAAACTATATAAGATACACCCTACACTGATCAACTACATTACAGTGACCATGAAACAGTGGCAGACCACTTTGCAATTAAGCCATGATGAAGGACAAGTTATTATTCCAGCTATAAAAATTCAGACGGGGATATTCCAGGGTGACTCTCTGTCACTGCTGCTATTCTGCCTTGCCCTGTCTAATTAACAGCTTAGGGCATGGCTATAATTTGGCTTCGAGAAAACAACAAAGTGTAAAGACTTCTAGTCTTCTTTGTCGATGATTTCAAACTGTATAGCTCATTAGATGAGGAAATGAAAGTACAACTGCAAGTTTTCAAAACTTTTTCAGATGATATAAGAATGTCATTTGGTCTTGATAAATGAGTAAAAACAACCTTTAAAGCAGGAAAACTGCAGCATCAAAAAAAAACTATTTGGGACAAGAATGTGGTATAAAAGAACTTGAGCAAGAGGGGGGAGTGTATAAATATTTGGGAATTGATAAAGGCTCAACAATAAAACATAACAAATGTGAATAAGACTTGGTAAGCAGTACTTTAGAAGACTTAAATTAATCCTGAAAACAGCTTTAACAGCTAGCAATAAAATCCAAACTACAAATCAATTTGCTCTTCCTGTCCTAACTTACAGTTTTGGAGTGACTGACTGGCCTAAGAATGTGTTGGATAGATTAGATAGGAAAACAAGAAGGATACTTCATGCTCACCAATGATTTATAAAAATCAGTGCATACCAAGATTATATTTTCCCCATTCTGAAGGAGAGATGAGGCTCCTTGAAATTGATTACATGTACAGATCTGTAATTGTGGGACTCCACGCATATCTGCTGACCTCACAAGACCCAAATGTTGTGAAAGTTTAGAAACATGAGGAGAATAAACCTAAGATGACTTTCCTGCTTAATCTACCAGAAGCATATTTGTGTCAAGTAGGAATGGAAATCAAACCACAAGTGGATAAAAACCAGGCAGCAACTGAATGTGCCAAAAAATAAAAGAAATAATATAAAGTGAAGGACCAGGTGAGAAGGCAAGAAATGTGGAAAATGCATAAATATAGTTGCAAGTATAGAAAACTTCTGGAAGAACCTCATTTTGGTCAGGAATGAATGCAGGAATGGTTAAGGAGAAGCAAATTCAAACCAAGAGATGAAAGGTTAATATTGGTGGCACAAGATAGTGGGCTACATACACATTGGTTTACAAAGTCCACTGAACATGTGGGAGAAACAGACAAATGTAGGTTTCGCAAAACAGAATTGGAAACAGTTGCCTACCTCATTGTTGGTTGCGACATATTAATAGCAGAAGAACTGTATACTGAAAGGCATAATAATGTGGCAAGACTGTTTCACTGGGGATTGTGCAAACATTACGGTACTAAATTGGCTGAAAAACGCTGGAACATAAACCACAAAGCATCATAGAAAATGATGAAGTCTACATCACATGGGATCATCCATTACCAACAGTTCAAAAGATAGATGCTAGAAAAGTGGATATTGTGGTCCAAGAAAAGAAGACAAAAGTAGCATTGATCATTGAAATTGCCACACCCAGTGACTAAAGTGTCCTGCATATAGAACAACACAATTTGCAAGCAGAAATGAGAGCAATGTGGAAGAAAGATACCAAGATATGTCCAATTGTAGTAGGAGCAATGGGTCTTATAAAAAGAATCTACAATCATATTTAGATATGCTGTCAATACATGTAACTCCATATGAATTGCAGAAGGAGTCATTATTGGGCACATTGTGAGTGCTGCGAAGAGCACTTTTGGCTGACAAGAAAGACTGAAATAATACTAATTTCATGACCTTTAATCATACTTTGACTTAAGAATGGGGTCCATTCACATCTTGGGATTAGAAACCCAATAGATTTGGAGATATTAAAAAATATGAGTTGTGTACACTGAATGGCATTCCTGTCATCATTTCTCTCTCTTACTAGTGTGTTTGATGTAGTTTTATTCCCAAAGAAGTTCCCCAGGATTCACAAAGCCTCCGTGTAAGAGTTATAACTCTTACACGGAGGCTGCAGTTAAACGGAGTGATGTCAGCATGCTCTGCATATTCATGAGAGCATGCTGAATCACACCTAAGTCCAACACGGTCCGTGTAAGACAGTAGGGGGCGTGTCCGTAGGCTGAGCCCTGCAAGCGGACACGCCCCCAGAAGTGTAAAAGTGCCCAAAGTAGACACCCACAACAGAGTCCACGGAAATGTGAATAAACACAACACAACACATGCCCCTACAGACTATTAAACATAAAAGAATCTAAATGAACATGTCATATTTTTTTTAAATTGTAAAGATGTTTAACAGTGAGTGCGCTCGTTTGCGCGGGCGTGCCCGTAGTGCAGCTACAGTTAGCAGTCAATGGGAAAGCATATAAGAACTAAATATGCAAAATAAGCCAGGAAGCAATAGCGTAGCGGTAGAGATGCCGGCTGCAGAGCAGGCATTCATGGTTCGAGCCCCCACAATACAATTTTTTTTTTTTTGCAAAATAAGCAGGAAACAAGTCCCTGACACATATGTACACATAAAACCAGAATATATGTAAAATGCAATGAAATATCCCATTTATATTGAATAAATGTGAGCTAAGAAATTAATATAAACTGCCAGATGTGCCCATAGCTGAGCTACAGTACAACAGAGTGAGTGTATGTGCCCGTAGATAAGCATTGGTTTAACTGGTGCAAAATGAGTGCCCGTAGCTGAGCAGTGGTTTACCATGCTAAATATATGTGCCCCTAACTGAGCTGAGCGGAATATGCGTGCCGATAGCCAAATGAAGCTTAAACCAGCGTACCCCGTTTGCGCGGAGCTGCACACCGTGCAAACAAGCTAACCGACGGGCAACGTTGAGCAAGCCGTATCAAAACTGCCTTTACACAGACACACCCCTCAACATGTCTAGACAGTCATGAAAAATAAAAAGCAGTGGCCAGGATACTATACACCATAGTTAAGGTACAGAACCACTAAGCCATGACAGCAGTACCTAAAAATGCAATAATAGCTCATATATAGGAATGAATACAAACTACAGCATGACAATGCAGGTTTACTGAAGTTGATACAATTCCAAAATGGCCAATCACAGATATGTGCGGGAAAAACGGACTATATAAGCCCCATAGGCGGGAATACACAGCATAAACGATTGTAGAACAGACCTGCAGGCAGAATGTCAGGTGTATGAGAGGGTAGTCGCTTTTGAGCACAGAGGTGGGGTGTTGAGGAGTCCAGGTACATGGCCTGGCTCCTAGTCCACAACCATGAGGCCCAACTCATGCAGGGCCAGGTCCTCTAGGGAGCGTACAGGGCTGAGGCATGGGACCAGTTGGCTCATGAACTCACCAGTGCCACAGGAATTCCAAGGACAGGTGAGCAGGTCCGTCACCACCATGCGGACCTGAAGAGACACAAGCAGGACCAACTGAACCTTTGGATCCAGGAGGCCCGGCAATCACCCAACGCCCCACCACTGAGTAAGTAACAATTAATTATGTATGTAGAAAGTTAAACTACCTGAAATTATGGAGATGTGTATTCCAATATTACTTCATTTATATTACAGCTGCAGGTGTCCGTTCTGCGAACTGCAGAGCCTATGCCGATAGGCTGGTGCGGTTGCGCCACCAGGCAGGTCAGTAATCCACTACTAGTAACTGTAAAGATATATAAATGTATGACAGTCAGCAAAAGAGTGCAGTGTAGCCAGGAAGGAATTAAATCTGCAAGTAACAGTGTGAAAGTGTATGCAAGTATTGCCTGATTACAACAGTTCCCAGCCTGTAAGTGTAAACTAAACATGACACTGTCCAACATATATTTCGAAATAAAACTGCCCTGCCTGTAAGAAAATAGTACACAACCTGCAGCAGCATGTAAAGTACAGCTGCAGAAGAGGATGAAATCACATATGTGAAATATATCCCTGTGGAAATACTGAAACATGACAGAAGTGAGACTGCTGGAAAGAACTGTTATAACTACTGTTAAAACATGTCAATAAAGCCTAGAAGTACCAGTCTGAATAGTAACATGAAAGCAAGTGAGAGAGTGTGAGAAAGTGTCAGGAATACAGCAATACAGTAGTAATAACCCATGAATAAACTATACTGCAGTTAGGACAGAATTAAATGCATGTGAGACTCAGAACCAAACAGCAAAATCTGTTCAAAGTGTTGCTGCATGTGGAATGTGAACACCAAAATCTGGATATGTTGCTCCCAGTCTGAAATACGCAGATAGGATGATTGTCTGATATACCAAACATCCACACTTGTCTACAAGTATATAAAGCAAAGGTAACAGGATGATGTATCTGAACAAAGCTCGATATGAATGTGTATGAACAGCAATAAAATGTAGATTGATGTTGCAGTAACAGTCCCATCTGCAAGGTTAAGTAGTTAACATATAGGACACTGTAGTTAGAACAGTAGTGTGTATATGACTGTAGCTATTAGAAATGTACAGCATATGTATTTGTATTCGAAGGTGTTAATATTACTTTATTTACCCCACCCTCTAACCACCTATAACCCATTCCACGTGAAAATGGTATGTGCAATCACAATTACCACCCCTGGACATCTGTCCTGTTGGGTCATATATATTTGCATGTCTGTTGATGCATCCGCCCTGTTCATACATCCACACCTGATGGCCTGTTGCCATCAATCAACCCTGCATGTTGTTGGACTGTGTATTACTGTTCAAATTATGCATGTGTTATGCACGCTGTTCAATGGTGTGAATATCTGGGTGTTTGGTTAATGGGAATACTAATGCATGCTGTTACAACTAATTGTGAATGGTATTATATGTCACTAACCCAAACTGTCATGACATAATGCAAAACATAGAACGACAGGGAAGGCGGGTTCCAGCGGACCCACCTCTCCCACCTCAGCTGGCGAGTGCACCTGGCACTAGTGCCGAGTCCGGACCCTCCTCCGGTGGCCCTGTGCCACCTGCGGGTGGAAGCGCTGCAGGGGATGGGGCTCACCCCCCCTCTGCAAGTGTGGCCGGAGGAGATCCACCACTCACCCTCCGTAGCGTCCGGACTGTGGTGCGTAGGGAGATTCGGGACTCTGTCCTCGAGCCCCTACGCCAGCTTGAGGCACGGTTGGCGCAACTAACGGGCATGCCCATTGCCCCGCCTACACAGCCCCCAGCACAGCCCCGTCCTGGGCAGTGAAGGAACAGTGGCAACTGCCTATGGGTGGGGATATCAGTTCCACTGTTGCCATCTGTGGGCTCATGGGCTCTGGATATCCAAACCTCCGTCCCCGTCAATTGTGTAACCCCCCCCCACACATGTCATACACCGCCCCTGTATGTGTCTTGTTTGTCTTGTCTGTTAAGCTACCCAACCTACCTCCCCAGCTGTACCAACTACCTTCACCTGACATACCACTCTCACCTGAAAAAAAAAAAAAGGGCACTCTGTACCCACAAAAAAATTACGCCCCATACATAGCTGCCCATTCCGCACACATGTCTACTGGACATGGAACCTATCAATTCCAATTGGCTGTACAACAAGTATTATTGTTGTCCTGACACCTCTCTCAGGGGTGTAAGGTTTCAAATGTCACACCAAATTACATACATATGCACAGCTGTTGCTGCTGAAGAAATGGGCAGCTATGGGCATTACCTACATCCCTCCTGCACATCCCAAGCTTGTTTCCCTACTGTCTTACCCTCTTTGTGACCCCTTTTTCACCACTTTCCTGTCTCCCCATTTTCTTTTCTTTCAAGGAAAATAGCGCGGGTGTGCGCAAGAGTAAGCACGTTTAAGTGGTTGTAATCAGGTGTGCGCTTGTGTGCGCTGAGCTAACCGCCAGTGCGCATGTGTGAGCTCCGCGCAAACCAGCGCTAACCCGGTTACAACTGCTTAAAAGTGCCTTAGGCACTTTGATTGACAGGTCCTGTACTCAGTTCAAAAGAAAAATAAAATCCCTCTGTGAGTCCCGAACCCAGGACCTTGGCAACTATAGTCTGCATGACTTACCACTAAGCCATGACTCTCATCTAAAAACATTGTGCTAAAGTAAATATATCATGTTACAGTAGGAATGAATGTAAAGGGAATATAGATGTGTCGTACACAAAGCATGACATTTAGAATCACAAACAAAACTGGTGGATTTCCATAATAGTAGTGTGTGAACAGAAACAGCCATGCTAGTTGGAAGCTAGTAGGTAATAATGTCACCATAGCACCTTGCAAGACACACACATACTCACAGCAGGATAAGCACTGCCCATACCCCACAACCTCTTACAGGAACATATCCGGACCAAGTAATAAAATATGTGGAGCAAAGGCCCAAAACCAGGAACACATTACAAATAAAGTTACAACAAACGCAGACAGTTCAGAAAGTAACAGGATCTACACCTTGTGGGATGTTTGGAAGGGTATGCAGTCTGGAACTTGAATGTTTGTCACCATATTCTGACTTGAGCCCAGACTGACTTGCCAGATAAAGGTGTGCATGAGATATTGACCAAATTATGAGGCAGAAATGTGGACAGCCTGCAAATATCTGTACACATGACGGGTCCAACACCACCATATTTGAATAGTTAAGAACCTAGACATAGCAACAGTGAATGTCTTACAGGGATGCCCCACAGACCCCATGTGAAATGTACAAACAGTAGGCAGAAAGGTGTAACACATGCAATGGTAACTATGGAGTCCGGAAAGTATTCACCACTCGCATGGCAGAAAAAGTGTAGTAATACATATGCTCATGCTAACCCACAGTCACAACTGCAGCATACCAGACATTTTAATGGGTGTACCCCACTGATATGTACCATTCCATGAGGCACATAACTGATGAACCTGAAAGTCTCTGGGGCCTGCTCAGCAGCATACTCAAATACCCTAATAGATGTCAAGGCCCACACCATGGCCAGACCACACTGCATGCTGTAACACC
The DNA here is from genome assembly GCF_019279795.1 of Protopterus annectens. Taxonomy (NCBI): domain Eukaryota; kingdom Metazoa; phylum Chordata; order Ceratodontiformes; family Protopteridae; genus Protopterus; species Protopterus annectens. The sequence goes on along the minus strand of NC_056728.1, from coordinate 787,622,930 downwards.
CTAGCAGATATATCAAGCATTCCAAGGTGTGAATGTACATGGAAAATAGGAAAGCTACAGCAGCACACTACAGTCAAGACACCTAGCAGGCATACAAGTAGTGACTGTAAAGGGCAACTATTGAAGCCTTAGCAACAGAGTGCAAGCAAAAGTGAAAGGAAAGCACACACACACACACACACACACACACACACACACACACACACATTAACAATAGTAGTAGTTGTAGTTGTCAGTGTACATACACAGTTAGTACAGGAAACTGGAGAAATGAATGGAGGAATGTTAATCTACAACACACCTGGAAATATGAGAGAGATACCAACCTTTACACTCACATAACATTGTCCACAGCATAACAGCATGGTCCCTGCCCTTAACATCTGAAAGGGCTACGCCTATCTCACACACCTTTTTATAGCACTGTTCTGAAATCACAGTGAGAACTGCAATCAGTACACAACTGGCTGCATGCAATTAGAAAATGCTGGCTAACAATTGGTGCAGAGGCCATCACATGGGCATATGCAGATACCTACAAAAGTATGCTGTACTCCATGTCCACGCATGCAATACTTTCATTGCACCCTGAGAAGGACGTGAGAGACAGACAGAGACAGAGAGAGAGAGAGAGACAGAGAAAACTGCAATTAAGCAGACAGAAATGAATTGTTCAGCAACAGCTACCTGAAAGCTGACAACTGGGAAGTGGAGCAGCAGGACAGAGAACCAGACAGCAGCAGAAGCAGCTGTGACAAACACAGGTAATGTAAAGTAATACTATAAAGGTGTACATACTGTGAACCCTCCATATGTGTCATTGGTCTGTATCCATATGTATATGAAGATGTGTAAAGGGCAGGAGACATACAGCAACTATCAGTGAAGGCTGTACATACATTTGTATGTGAGAGCATCTATGTGCACATATCAATGTTGTTTGATTGTAGGTTGTAGTGCCATGTACAAATTAGGTTACACAGCTATGTATGTTTAGCAGTATGTTAGTGTGTGTATACAGTATGGTAGACAAATATGTTGATATACCTGTCCAACATATGGATATGTATGTATGTCAACATATGTATGTGTATATATATATATATATATATATGTATATATATATATATATATATATATATATATATATATATATATATATATATATATATATGATATGCATATATGTATACATACATAGAGAGAGAGATGTAGGAATACATAGACAGATGTCGATAGAATATTGTACCAACATATCTTTGTAATGCACACATGCAGATATAGATATATGTAGATACATATACATAGACAGACTGATCTGACTACCTACAGGTATGATTGTATATGATGACCTGCAACACAGCCTGTCCCACCCCCTCTGTCACTCACACCCCCTCTGTGCCCCCCCTCCACATTTATAGCAATATATGTACATCAATATATATATATGTGTATATGTATACGGACATATATGTATATATATATATATATATATATATATATATATATATATACATATAGATATATCTATATACATATATATATATATATAGAGAGAGAGAGAGAGAGATGCATATAAAGTCTGAGTGAGGCACATGTGTACAGATGTATTGCAACAGGTGCCTGGTGACAAAGGCATGGAGTGAACACCAGTGTCAAATCCGGAGTATCATACCACATTCCAGATCACCAACACCAGTAACCACCAGATATGTGATTGGCTGCCCACCACTGCATGTGTCAGGGGTGAGCAGGGTCAGAAATGTGTACAATAGTGGCCCCAATGATAGTCACAGTGGCACACTATCCCTGGAATACCTGCACATGGTATGTGTCCGCAGACATGGTGAGTCAGGTATGGACATGTAGGTCGGTGTACCCCCCACACCACATAATGGATGCCATGGTATGGACCTCACATGACAGCAACAGATATGGAGAAGGACACAGTGACATGTACAACACTGTGACAATGCACTCAAACACATTACCAATGCACAGTGACTGACAACACCACAAAGTACACAAATGCTGCCCACATAGAGGTTACCACTCCCAGATTTACATATGGAGGTCACACCCATGACAGATGTCCAACAACCATAGTAACACCTCCCACCATCCACAACCTAAATGTCTGCTGTGTGTCGTCCGTGCCACTGCAATAGTGTGCACATGTGGAGGTAAGAGTTCCTACTCACAGATAAGACACACCCTGCAATAAACCACACAGTGTTAAGAAGCGAGACTCCCCATGAGTACATGTCACACATACCCCTGCTGAATGTTAGTCAGATAGGTAATATGCCATATGAGTCACCCTGTGTAACTGTGTGACGGCAGCAGGTACCATCACACCACATGTGTCACAATGGTCAGGATAGCAGAACAGTACGCTGCTGTAGACACAGGGGCAATAGCATATTGTATAGTATTGTATTGTAATGTAATGTATTGTGTTGTATTGTATTGGTATGGTGAGGTGCCTCCTTCATGGAGTGGAACCACTGCTGCTGTGTGCCAGTGTACAGGTACATATCCTGTAGTCAGGCTAGTGTTACATAGCACTTCTATATGTGTGTTTAGCTCCTGTCAGAGGTTATATAGCATGCAACTGGGGATACCATCAGGTCCCATCCATGTTGTGTATTCTGCTGTCCTGGGTGTCTCTCACCTGGACATCTGTGATGACGGGGAGGTTACAGTCAGCTGGGATAACTATGCCTTATTACAGGGGAGAGGGCGGGGTGACACCTGCACTGAACCTGTCCACCACAATGTTGTCGATATCTGTGGTGTCAGTGAAATATGTGTTGTGTACTACCTATGGGCATAGAGGATGGCTCCTGACCAGGTTGCTAACATAACTGAAGAAGGCCTCCTGGTCATCTGTAGTGTCACTCTTGATTTCCCTCTCAACGTTGCCCATGTAGTCAGTATGATGGGAAATAGATCCTTACCAGTGCTGCTCAGACATGCCCTCCCTTCAGTGAATGATGCTCTGTCTTGCAGTAGCTTCCATCTTCTGTAATACAATCTGTCTATGGCTGGGGTCCACCAGACAGGATGCTGTCCCTTTGTGGAGAGTGTCTTGGTCATATATGGGATTGCATGATCCATGCATTCTTGGAGATGTCTGTAGAAAGCAATTGTGTAGGGGTTAGCATTGTGGGTTGTATTTGCCACTGGCCCAGTGGGCTGTAAGGATACCATATCACTGTTACAAAGTGTAAAGTTTGTATCTGTAATGTTATGCACTATAGTCATCTGTGCTGGTGGTGGAGGTGGGATATGTATATCCAGGGCAATCAGTGTGTAGTCAGCCCACAGTAGTTGTCGATGTAGGCCATACAGTACCTAGATACAACCCCCCAGAGTGAGGAGGTGCTTCTGACCTGAATCAGTGTTCTGACTGCTGGTGTTTGGTAGTATGTCGTATGGAGTCTGCCAGGTACTGTTGCACAGTTGCTGGCCGAGCACTGATACCTGGCCATCTACATGTGTATCCACCAATAGACAGACAGATGCTACATATGTGAGATATGTTGTATCATAACAGTCGAGTAGCATGTGTAGTATGTGTGCCAAAGTCTGCTGACATATATTGCTGATACCAGGTTATTTTCTTTCTCAGGTACATGGCCCACCCGTGGAACCCCACCTACTCCACAGCTGAGGATGAGGAGATACACCAGAGCCTGGTGCGGGACTATGCAATACTCTTTTCCCACACCAGCCAGAATCAGCAGGAGAGGGCTGCACTGTGGCAAGACCTCGTCCATCGGGTAAATGATATAGGCATGCATAATAGGACATATGAGCAGGTACGACATCACTGCAGTGATTTAATCAGACATGTCCGTCAGCGTGCATCAGATATCCACAGGCAACAGGTCGCCACAGGTGGTAGGGTGGCTACACATCCCCCACTCACCAGACTGGAGGGACTACTCCTGAGTGTAGTGGCTCCAGTCCACCAGCAACAACAACAGCAGCAGACATGCATTATGATGGAGGCTGGAGCCACACAGCAGCAAGACAGTGAACGTGCAGGTAATATGTCATATGTATAGTTGACTGTTGTGTACACTGGTAGTTAATGCATGTGTGAGGTGTGTCCTTGGTTTGTAGCTGTCACCATAGTATTTACTGTGCAAGTGTGATATCCTCAATATTAGCTGCTGACCTGTGAAAGGCGACTGTTGTACTCCTGACCTGTATCATACTCAGTAACAATGGCACAGTTGTGCCCACTGACATTATTTTCTTCATGTCTGCAGGACCCTCTGGTATAACTGCAATGCAGCCTATCCATGCTGGTGAGTGTGTATTAACAATTCCTGTAATAGTGTTGATAGTAATAGTACTATTTGGCTCACTTAGTAGTGCTCTTTGTATGCATGTAGGTGTGTCTGTGTCTGTGTGTTGATATCACGCATACTGAGTACTGTACAATTGTGTGAAACTGTGTGCATGTGTGCATGTGTGCACCTGTGCAGGTGTGCACGTGTGCACCTGTGCATGTGTGCACGTGTGCACGTGTGCATGTGTGCACGTGTGCATGTGTGCATGTGTGCATGTGTGCACATGTTCATGTGTGCATGTGTGCATGTGTGCATGTGTGCATGTGTGCACCTGTGCAGGTGTGCACGTGTGCACCTGTGCAGGTGTGCACCTGTGCATGTGTGCACGTGTGCACATGTGCATGTGTGCATGTGTGTGCACCTGTGCAGGTGTGCACGTGTGCATGTGTGCATGTGTGCATGTGTGCATGTGTGCACCTGTGCATGTGTGCATCGCTGGTAATGTGTAGACATTGTAAACTGTGTTTCCTGTTTTCTTCCCACAGGTTCTGTTGCTGCTCTGGTGTCATGTAGCAGGGAACCTGAGTCAGGTGCCGTGGGTACTGATAATGATGACATTGGTGTAATGGCACAGGAAGGTATGCCAGGGTACGCCATTGGTCAGCCGATTGACAGTACACAGCTGTCGACCCCATCAATGCGCACAGTTATCCTGCCAATACACCCCTTGTCACTACTGTCCCTAGGTGATGGACAGCATACAGTGGGCATTGACCAGGGTAATGTGGTATCTGTGGCACATGCCTCCCCACACAGCAGCCATGGGCATGGCCCAGAGATGGTACCACACAGACAGATGTCCAGGGGTTCTCGTGGGAGCATCCATGGGCGTACTGTCCCTGTCAGACGTGCCCACAGAGGTCTTACAACCTCAGCTATGTTTCGGACTGTCATGCAGGCACAGTCACGTATGGAACGGTACACCAGACAGGGTCTGAGGGAGCTGGCAGCATGTCGCACAGCCATGACTGACAGTATGCGTGACATTGCAGCTGCCATCCGTGATTTCACCGATGTCATAGACAGACGTTGTGGGGACATATTAGACTGGTTCCACAACTACATGTCCATGAGCCAGGGTGATGGTGGGCGGTTGAGGCGTCGACGTGGCCGTATGCCAGCAACAGCAGCAGCTGGCAGTCGGTGCAGAGAACAACAGGGCCGCGGCCGCCCCCGTAGTGCCAGCAGCAGCCCCAGCAATGCTGGGTCTGTGCTGTCATCAGACCGCCCCAGGAGACCACATGCACGTGGCTCTGGCCAGGCCCGACAGGGATCTGTGTCCAGTCAACGAACACCTGCTTCTGATGACAGTATGCAGTCTGGGTTGGTACTGGATACGGTCCGTAGCACCCCTGCAAGGCACAGGTACCGTGTCCATGGCCAGAGACACTGATCTGTATGACCTGGCAGGTACAGTCTGTGGCTGTCCACAAACACCAGTATATGGCAGCCATGAGGTGGAACTGTGTGCATCCATACACACATGCAAATTGACAACACCTAGGGCTACCGCATACACGCACACACTGCATCAACATTGCCCCACCTTCTACTGCTGTCCCTCACCAACACACATACACATACATGTCAATTGGTGGTATGGGTGGCTGACTCAGGCATACCAAGTTCACACCCTGTGCATATGATGAAACTGTGCCACCTCCTGCAATCTGTAACAACTGTGCAGGTACAGGTTAACATGTTGCTGATGCACAGGGTGACCACATAGATGTGTAGTAATAGTATCAGGTTGTTAACAGTACTGTGTGCTGAATTAGTTGTGGGTATATCACAGCATGCCTGATGCAGTAAGTGTGTGATTGTCATGTCCTGTTGTCTACACCCATGGTAAGTACCATAGTGTATCATCTGCACAAGTTGGCATACTGGTGGTAATGATGTCAACAGAAGGCTACATACATAGGTGGCACAGGGGATAGGGTAATGAATGTAGTAATACACAATGATGGACATGTAAATTGCAAGTGGCATGTTGCCCACACTAGACTCTGCAATGCAGATGTTTGAGGATGTTGATATGTGTGCAGTACTACACGACTGGTACAGGACACACAGGAGCACCCTAGCACTGCATGCTCACATCTCATACCATGCTAGACAGCCCCAAAACACATAACTAACTGTCACAGGAGGGAGTGTCCCCATATATGTCAGGGATACTGTGGTGGCAGGCCAGGGAGCATACATCCTAAGTATGGAACCACTGAGTGAAGGGTCAGTGTCTGTTATTTGACATGTGTATTACTGCAGGTATGAACACATGGGTTTCTATCCAGTTATTGTACATCCTGACAGTACATGCATGTTCTGTATACTTGTGTGCACTGAGACTGGACCCTAGCCATCTGACCCATGTATTTCCATGTACATGTGCATAGTGCCTGCATATTTGCAGTGTTACCTACTGGAACTGGTACAGCTTGTTTGTTGTACAATGGACTACATGGAGCCTTGTTTACTGTATCTTTGTTTGCATGCATGTTTGCTTGCAATTACCCTGGAATACTGATCACACCTGCAATGCATAGTTATAGAGCTTCTGTGGACTCCTAGTGCCATCTGCATAGCCTACTATATGTATGTGCATGTCCCACTTTACAGGTTGTCACTGTTTGTCCTTTTCACATGTACATTGCCTGTGACACAGTGCATATGACCTGCCTGGCATGTGTCCACATGAGCAGTCATATATGCTACTAACTAATCACAGGCACTACACCTTCACACATTCATCTTCTGTTGAACAACCTGCTTTGCTAGGGAAAGCCTGCACCTGTCACCCCTGGCCTTTCAGATATTGGCAAAGGCTCTTGCTACCCCCATAGTGCCTATGTTAGGCAGGGCTGAAATGACAAACCCACCTTCATAGGTATCACAAGGGATAAGACACTAAGAGCAATGCTACCCAACGCCAGATGTCTAAACCTCCAGATGCATGCACCCAAACCACTCCTTGGCATGGAAAACATCGATATCTGTGCAGTAACAGATGCCTGGTTCAGGGCTACTGAGAGCACACCAGCACTACCGGGTGTAACCCAGTTGATTTCTTTGATACAGTCACCAAGGCCATTGCCGAGGGGAAGGTGGTTCACACAGCCTACCTGGACCTTGCAAACGCCTTCGCAACAATACCCCACTTAGGCATTCTAGGGAAGCTCACCAGCTTAAATATAAGCCCCTATGTCACTAGATGGATTGCATAATGGCTCAAGAACAGAACCCACATGGTTAGCATTGCTGGAGCCATGCCAGACCCCATAACAGTTATGGGTTGTGTCCCACAAGGCTCAGTCCTGGGACCCTCTTGTTTGGTATATATTTATTGGAGGTACAGGCCAACACGGATGGACTGTGGCTGTCCAAATATGCAGATGACTGCAAACTGGCCACCATAATCGACTCTCCAGCTGACACAAGCATCTTCCAAAGGGGCATCATAGCAACAGACAACTTGTGGCAGAGCCATGGCCATCTGCTGAACAGTGTTTAGAAGGGGAATGTGCATCCTGTAGTCTGTTCACCTAGTTGCCAAAAGGGACATTGTCCTCGCACACACTAACCCACATCAGCCAAACACACACACTAGCCAATTGCAGGATTCAAACCCCTATCTGACTGTTATGACACTTGAGACAGACGCATTAGCAGAGCACGCTACTTGCCTTACTGGAGGTTTTCTCTTCCCCTGCTTTACTTATAGAGTGCTGACATCATCAGTGTTTAGAAAAGGCAATGGGCATCCTGTAGTCTGTTCACCTAGTTGCCAAAAGGGACATTTCCCTCACACACACAAACCCCCCTCCGGCAAACACACACACTTGCCATTTACAGAATTCAAACCCCTATCTAACTATGTTATGACACTTGAGACGGACGCATTAGCGGAGCGCGCTATTCGCATTACGGGGAGGTTTCTTTTCTCCTGCTGTACTTATAGGGTGCTGACATCATCGGTGTTTAGAAAGGGAATGTGCATCCTGTAGTGTCTTTTCCTATTTGCCAAAAGGGACATTTCCCTCACACACACAAACCCCCCTCAGACAAACACACACACTTGCTATTTGCAGGATTCAAGCCCCTACCTAACTATGCTATGACACTTGAGACGGACACATTAGCAGAGCACGCTATTCGCATTACTGGGAGGTTTCTTTTCTCCTGCTGTACTTATAGGGTGCTGACATCTTCGGTGTTTAGAAAGGGAATGTGCATCCTGTAGTGTCTTATCCTATTTGCCAAAAGGGACATTTCCCTCACACACACTAACCCCCCTCAGACAAACACACACACTTGCCATTCGCAGGATTCAAACCCCTACCTAACTATGTTATGACACTTGAGACGGACGCATTAGCAGAGGGCGTTATTCGCATTACTGGAAGGTTTTGTTTCTCCTGCTATACTTATAGGGTGCTGACATCATCGGTGTTTAGAAAGGGAATGTGCATCCTGTAGTGTCTTTTCCTATTTGCCAAAAGGGACATTTTCCTCACACACAAAAACCCCCCTCAGACAAACACACACACTTGCCATTTGCAGGTTTCAAACCCCTACCTAACTATGTTATGATACTTGAGACGGACGCATTAGCAGAGCGCGCTATTTGTATTACTGGGAGGTTTCTTTTCTCCTGCTTTACTTATAGGGTGCTGACATCATCGGTGTTTAGAAAGGGAATGTGCATCCTGTAGTGTCTTTTCCTATTTGCCAAAAGGGACATTTCTCTCACACACACTAACCCCCCTCAGACAAACACACACACTTGCCATTCGCAGGATTCAAACCCCTACCTAACTATGTCATGACACTTGAGACGGACGCATTAGCAGAGCGCGCTATTCGCATTACTGGGAGGTTTTTTTTCTCCTGCTGTACTTATAGGGTGCTGACATCATCGGTGTTTAGAAAGGGAATGTGCATCCTGTAGTGTCTTTTCCTATTTGCCAAAAGGGACATTTCCTTCACACACACAAACCACCCTCAGACAAACACACACACTTGCCATTTGCAGGATTCAAACCCCTACATAACTATGCTATGATACTTGAGACGGCCGCATTAACAGAGCACGCTATTCGCATTACTGGGAGGTTTCTTTTCTCCTGCTGTACTTATAGGGTGCTGACATCATCGGTGTTTAGAAAGGGAATGTGCATCCTGTAGTGTCTTTTCCTATTTGCCAAAAGGGACATTTCCCTCACACACACCCCCCTCAGACAAACACACACACTTGCCATTCGCAGGATTCAAACCCCTATCTAACTATGTTATGACACTTGAGACGGACGCATTAGCAGAGCGCGCTATTCGCATTACTGGGAGATTTTGTTTCTCCTGCTGTACTTATAGGGTGCTGACATCATCGGTGTTTAGAAAGGGAATGTGCATCCTGTAGTGTCTTATCCTATTTGCCAAAAGGGACATTTCCCTCACACACTCTAACCCCCCTCAGACAAACATACACACTTGCCATTCACAGGATTCAAACCCCTATCGAACTATGTTATGACACTTCAGACGGACGCATTAGCAGAGCGTGCTATTCATATTACTGGGAGGCTTCTTTTCTCCTGCTGTACTTATAGGGTGCTGACATCATCGGTGTTTAGAAAGGGAATGTGCATCCTGTAGTGTCTTTTCCTATTTGCCAAAAGGGACATTTTCCTCACACACACACCAACCCCACACACACACACACACAAAGTGAGCATTTGCAGGATATGAAACCCCTACCTAACTATGTTATGACACTTGAAATGGACGCATTAGCGGAGCGCGCGATTTGGATTATTGGGAAGCTTCTTTTCTCCTGCTGTACTTATAGGGTGCTGACATCATCTGTGTTTAGAAAGGGGAATGTGCATCCTGTGGGGAGGCAGACACCAAGCACACTATGGCTAAGCTGTCATTCCCTAGGGCAAACAGCCTAGTGTTGACCTCTACACCATTATGTTTGATTGTCAAATGCACATTAGTTGTTGCTGATAGACTGTTTGCATATCTTTATTGCCATAGCATTCCCTGTTTGTATGAACAACTTCTGCATCTGTGGAAGATGTTTGCATATGGGAGGGATCCACTATATCACGTATGTCTCTGTAGTCATTTAACTGTGTGCACTGGGCAGACTGCTGTAATGTGGTTGTTTCCTGGCATAACACATAACAATACCAGATATGTGTGTCCAACTGCTAAACCGAGATTTGGCCTAAGTGTGTGAGCATGCCCAGTTTAGCCATCCCATGGCATGTTGTCAAAGTGTGTGAGCATGCCCAGTGTGAGCATTCCATATGTTGGACTCTGCAGCCCACCACATTTGTGGATGTGTGTGAACTTCAACAACTATCACCCATTTATGTTTGTGGGTTGTGTGTCATGTTGTGTAGTTACTGTACAACTGCTTTGTGTGTGAACACAACAGGATTATACTGTGCCTGCAGTGTTTGCATGGGATACTTTGCATACAGTTGTCAACATCCTTTCACACTGACCTAACACTGTAGTACTGTATAGTGTACTGGTAGTACTTTGACTGTGGTGGACAGTATCCTGGGCTTTACTGCTATCACTGCTTTACATTTCGATAGTGGGCACAACAGCCTGGTTGGGGCCAGTTGTTTTACATCTGACCATGTTGCATTCTGTTCAGATATGAACTACTTACACCAGGCTTGTCCAACATTGTTAGTGTATTCCACAACATAGGTGTACAATTGCAAACATTAGCGATGTGCCCTAGTCCATGTCTAATGCAAGTTGGAGAGTGTGTTTGTCCTTCAACACACATTGTAAGAGGAGTTTGCCATGACATATGTCATGGTTCGTATACTGTGCCTCTGTCTACCTGTGACATGACAGTGATACCCAGGATAAACCTACCATCTCCCGTCCACCCATCAGGATCCCTATTGAGGAAGATTGATAAGTGACTCTATGGGTAGCCTGTGCTGAGGGTTCACTCATGGGTGGGAGTGGCTTCTGTGTTATGGATCACACAGTACAGCTTGTCCTATGTAAGTCAGTGCTGGGGTTCAGGTCTCTCATGTGCATAGCTCACTGCCATTCAGATTGTACAAGGTGCAGCATGTTTATTGATGCCAGCAACACAGGCAACACATGGCATCTGTGCAGGCTGTTTGATACTCCTGATGAGGTACTGTTGGGGACTTTACAGTTGATGGAGGTATCTGCTGAGGTACATCCCACAGGGGCTATTGTAGTCGATTGTACCACTGATGCAGGATGACTGCAGAGCCACAATGACCTCCCCTTATGTAGATCTGACAGCCTTCATGATTAGGTGGGTATATGGTATGTTTCTGTAAACACTACAGCACATGTTTGTCCAATGCAGGATATCTATCACTCTGTGTCCCCAGGTCTCTCATTACATGTTAACTACATAAAGGGTTAACACCTATGTGGTAATTGGTGGGCACTTACTGTATATCCACGGGGGTTGACTATACACGTTTCTGCACTTAGCTTGCTGACATGGCTATGGCACCAGTTGTCTGTTTCTATGTGGCCCTTTTGTGGGATGCATGTGTCAGCTGGTGAATCATATGTGGTGAGCAGTTTGTAGTCCTCTGCAAAAATGTTAGGACACAGTCCTTCCATGTTTGCCTGTACCTATGGGACATATATACCAGACGAGGGAGATACCAGGACAAAGCCTTGTGGGATGCCAGTTATATCTGGTTTGTAGTCTGACATGGCTGAAGCATGTCTGACCATGTCTGTTCTGTCCTTGGTCTGGTTTGCAACTGCCTCTACTGACATGTGGGTTTATATTTAAGCTGGTGAGCCTATCTATACTGAACATGTAGGGTATTGTATAGAAGCCTTTGCAAGGTCCAGATACACTGTGTGAAGCACATTGCCCTCATCAATGACCTTAATGACTGTTTCAATTGAGTCAAACATGGTTAGGGGCAGGATCTGCACTTGAGAAGGCCACACTGGGTTGGGTCCGGTGTCAGTAGGTCCCCAACATCCTTATGTCTGTGGTACATGCTGATCCTTTCCATAGCTGTGCAAACTGAGCTTCTCAGGATTCTGGGGTAGTACTGTTCAGTATCCATTCAGGCACCACCTTTGTTGAGAAGGACCACTGTTGTTGTACACTGCTCTTTGGGTACATATTCTGTGGTAAGGCTGACATTGAGCAGTAGTGTGGTTTGGCATTCCATTCATCTTAGAGTCCATGTTGCACTAAGCCCAGGACACCATCTCATACCATTGCTGCTGTGTGTTTTGCTTTGGAGATGTTGTCTGTTACCTCAGCATCTGCAATGTCAGGGGGACAGCAGTCTGCTGGGATAGATATTCTGCATTTGTGGGGGTGGGGGGGGGTTTGCACTGCACCTGTCAGAATGTATGTTGGCAATATGTGTGTGTTTGTGGTATTTGTGTGATTCAGGGCATATGTGTGAATTCCCAACATGGCTCCTACCATCAGTTGTGTAAGCCTTGGGATTATCCTTAGTGTCCTGTACAATTTGTATCTACATAGGTTCATAGGTTCATACTAGGCTATCCACCCTGGGCATTTGTTAGCCTAGCCAGAGTGTGTGTGGCTTTTGAGACCCCTTGCTATGTGGATATTATGGCCATTTATGATTTGCTTTGCTGTGCCTCTGTCTGGACATGACACAGTGAAGACCCCCACTGTAACTCTACAATCATCCATCCACTTGGCAAGATTCCTGTTGAACAGTGTCAGTGAGGGGCTCTGCCTAACATGGAGTGGGATTCTGGTCCAGGGTGTGGGGAGCCTCTGGATTATGTATCTGTCCCACCGGCACATCCTATTTCATTATTTGTTGAGGTTGACATCTCTCACTCTCGCAGCTCCAATGGATATGTGTTTTCTGGGGTGGAGCATGTCCATTACTCCTGTGTTGGGCATGGCCTCCTACAACAGGCATTCAATGCCTCTGTGTGGGCAGTATGTGACTGGATTCAGCTGGGGTGTCTACAGCCAGGCAGCATATGACATATATTTGAGACACTATATCCTCTTGGTGAGGTACCTTTGAGGTCTTTCTAACTGCTGCAGGTGTCAGGTAAGGTAGATCCCATATGAGGCATTGTACTAGATTATGGGTGTGATTAGAGAAAAGTATAGGGGCACAGTGACCTCTGTTGCCGTAGATGTGACTCCTTTCCTGATACGGTGTCAAATGTAGACAGTCTTCCTAGCCACATTGGCAATGTGGGTGTCACATAACAGGTTACTGTCCACTTGTGTCCCTAGGTCCCTGGTTACTCCTTCCATACATAATGGTTTACCACCTATGTGGTAATTCGTGGTACCTTGTTTGGTAATTGGTGGGACATTCATACTGTCCAGTGTCTTCAGGACGGTTGGGGGGGGGGTTATTGTGTGTGAGAGTGCGGTCTGTAGCATGCTACAGACTGCACAGCAGTCTTGCCTACAGTTAGTTGCACATGGGTGAACTCCACTGCCTTCTGCATTGTCAGTTACCTGGACATATGGGTGTCTGTGCTGCCTATGGATACTCACCCTCCTTTTATGTTTTGTTCCAGGTTTTGGGGCCATGACACATGGTACGTAGTATAACCTGGTAGTGCTGGTGTGCTGTCAGGAGCCTTGCAGCAGGTTTCTGTCACTGCACAGACATCGATGTTCTCTATTCTGGGGATGGCCTCGGGAGCATGCATATTGGGGTGTACACATCTGGCATTGGTCAGCATTTCCCTTATGTTTCTTTCCACTTATGTTTTCTAGGGTGGTGGGTCAGTCTTTTCAGCCTTGCCTACAAAAGGCTCTATGGAGGTGGCAAAGGCCTTATCCAATATTCAGATGCCCAGGGGTAACAGGTGCAGGCCATCCCAAGGACAGCTGCGTGGCTTGTCAAGCATGACATCCCGAGCAGACAGACATTGGATCCCCTTGGAATGACACCAGTAAGTGTGCTACTTGCTATGACTGATCATTACGTGTTTGTACTGTGGCATTATTCTTGGTAAGGGTAGGATGCTGCGAACGGTGAGTGTCATACCGGCCTGGACTACATAATCGGATAGCTCATCTGTGTCTCTTTACATGTAGTCTAGGGCAGTACATCTCAGGTCATTCACACCAGCATGGACTATGACTGCATCATATTTCTACTTGCTTTGGAGTGACCTACATATTTCTGTTATGTGGCATATTGTGGCAGCCTACAGGCAGCTTACTGTACCCTTTCCCTTGTTCACTCTGGTGTGTGGGACAGCAGTGTGTCTGACTATGGAGTCACCTATTACAACTGTATCAGGCATGTTGTTTCTCCTTCTGGCCTGTGACTGTTTGGCACACCAGCTTTGTGTGCTATGTGTTGCATGTGCTATGTTTGGAGGCTGTTTCATTGGGTGTCTGCTTTAGAGGCCTCTGTTGGTGTGCTGTGTTTGTGATTTCTGCCTCCGGGAATGTATTTCTGTGTTTATGTGTTTGGTTTGCAGTTGTGATAGGTCTATGTGGGTATGTGTTTGTGGTGTGTGTGGTTACCTTCTCCTACTGACTTGTTTTGGGAGTACTGAGTTGAGGGAGCTCAGCCTCCAGTTTGGATGGATGGTTGCATCTCTCACATATATTTGTATTTCTTGGGTGGAGTTGGGGGTTGTCTGTGTACTTGGGGCAGGTGTAACATTGCCTCAGGATTCACAGATTCCACTTGTTGTGGCTGGCCTTAGTGGATTGCATGTGTGGACAGATTTTATTGCCATACTACTGATCAGTAATTACTTCATTGTTCATGTTTGCTCTATCATGTAGTAGCTTCCTCATTTTCTTGCATGTTTTGGTTATGGCTGGTGTCCACCATGCCAGATTTAGGCACTGTGTCTTGTTTTAATTTAGGAGTGCATAATCCAAGCATTCCTGGCAGTGTTCATGGAATGGCTGTATTACAGGTTCTGAGGTGTGGCCCATATTTTGCACCTGCACGGGACCTTTAATGGATTCCACATCAGTTTGGAGGTGTGCAAATATTGCTTAGCACATGTTTTCCACTGTGGTTTTCCAGCCAGGGACTGTGGTCAGGATTTGTATATCCAGTGTGATTACTATATGGTCTGGTTTTACCAGTGAGCAATACACTTCTCATCTTGACATCCCATACCCATGTTGCTGATTATCACATCCAGTATGCTTACCCCTCTTGTGGGGGTGGTACGTTGTTCCTGGGCTTTTTGGTTTGTGGATTCGATGAACTTTTGTCCTACACTGTTGCAGCTGGTATAATGCTCCCAGTCTATATGTCTGGGTATTTGCAGTCACCCAATATAATGTGGTTTGGAGGACTTGATATATTCATGTATTCCAGCATAGGCCGGATGCAGTTCCTGGTGTTGGGCCAGTAGTCTGTAGCAGGCTATAAACAGGGGGACAGTTTTAGCCACTGTTACTTGAGCATGGCTAGTCCATGCTGCTTTTTGTGGTGGTACCAACATGGGGGTGTGGTTATCCTTGACAATTCTTGCTAGTCACCCTCCTTTTGTAGCTTGTTCCAAGTTTTGAGGCTGTACAGCACAGTATGAGGTGTAACCTGGTAGTGTTAGGGTGCTGTTGTGAGCCTTGCCTCAGTTTTCTGTTACAGCACAGTTATCAACATTCTCCATACTGGGTGAGCTTAGACTGCATGCATCTTGCTGTTTCAACTTATCCCTTATCTTATTCTTATCCCTTCTGGTACCTATGGAGATGGGTTTGTGTTTTGAGCCTTACCTATTCAGGGCACACTGTGCGTGACAACAGCCTTTGCCAGTATCCATACGGCCTGCACTGATAGGTGCACACCAGTCCCAGCAGGTGGTGCATCAAGTCATGCTCAGCATGTCATCCCAGACTGGCACACATTGGGTCCCCTTTGAGTAACTGTGATACTTCAGTCAATTGTTGCACTTGATCATCTCGTTGTCATGTTGTGGCATGCTGCTTGTTGAGGGTAGGATGTTAGTCAGGGTCCTCAGGTGTGCATATGGTACTTGGTGTTACATTACTTAACACATAGCATTCATGCCTCAGGTGGTGCTGCAGGGCTGCCTCTGTCGGATGCGCATATTACACTTCCCTGTACATGTTTGAGAGCAGGTTGTGTCACGTTAGGCATCCCTGTTACTATATGAGTGAGTCAGAGAGGAGTATCATTCCCAAGGTTCCTACTGAGCCAATGTATGTGCTATGCTTTGCCTCTTTGCCAAGGCCAAGGCATACTAGGCACGCCTCCTTCTGCCTACTGGGGCAGGCTCAGGTTGTTCCTCCTCCGAGTCACGCTGTGCCTGTGGTGGCCTTGGCAATGGTGGGGAGCTGTTTGGCCCAGCCCTATGCTGGTCCTGCTGCAGCTGTTTTCGCAAGATCATATTATGTAGCATAGCACATACCATGACAATTTGGGTACATGTAGTTGGTGTGTACTGCAAGGCTCCACCAGATGTGTCCAGACACCGGAACCGTGACTTGAGCAGCCCAAACACATGCTCTATTACATTACGTGTTTGTGCGTGTGCCTCATTATGGCGTTCCTGTTCAGGTGTGTGTGCATTTCTGATGGGTGTCATCAGCCACGGCTCCAGTGCATACCCTGCATCCCCCACTAGGTGTCCGTGCGGGATGTCCCCATTGGCAAATGTCTGGTACAGCTGCGTCAAATGCCAGATGTGGGAATCGTGGTAGCTCCCAGGACAGCCAGCACACACATTCATTATTATGCCCTGGGCATCACACACGACCTGGTAGTTGATGGAGGGGAAGCCCTTGCGGTTGATGTATGCCCTACCCCGATCACCAGCTAGTGCTTTGATGCGTATGTGCGTGCAGTCTATTGCACCCACTACCTCAGGGTATTCTGCTATTTGCTGGAAGAGACGCATGTTGCTGGCCAATACCTCACAGGCATTGGGGAAGTATACATGATCACCGACATGTGCTGACATGGCATCCAGGAACTGGTGCAGTACCCTGGAAGCTGATGCCTGTGATATCCCCATCATATCGCCAGTTGGTCTCTGGAAGGTACCTGCTGCTAGTATTCTTAGGCCAACACATACCTTGGTTTCCACTGGTTGGTTCTGTGTGTGAGGCGTGGCCTGCACAGCTCCACTATTTGCTGCAGGAGGTCTCTGTCCACTCTATAGCGCTCTACTATCTCCAGCTCATGTAACCCGTGGTAGGTGACTCTGGGCCTGTACACTCTTCTCCGTCTCCTCACTGTGGGTTGTCTGGCACCATCTGCATTGTCACCACCCTCAGCAAGTCGCCTATGTCTCATTATGACAGCTATGGCAGCCCCTAACATTTCTGCTCTGAGTTCAGCTTTTTCAGTTTTCACTTCTGATAACTTAACTCCTGTCTTGCAGTGTCTCTTGAGAGAAACATTCTGCACTGCTGTTTGCAGAGTTTTAAGTGCTGGGCTGGCCTAGTATTCTGCCTGTGTAATTGCCTGCATCTAATTGTTTTCACCTGCTAGCTCCAGCAGTATTCCCTGCTAACTTCCTACTACATCTGTTGCTTCCTTTTTCCTTTCTGTTTCCTCAGGGTGGAGCCGTGTGCAAACCAGCAGAAACACGCTCACAGTGGCTTACACGCACGCACACATACTTACACAGTTCAGAATCTGCCTATTTGGTTTTAAACACGTGCACGCCCGTGCACATGGTGTTAAACATCTCCCAACACGCTCCCACATGCTGAGTCTGCCTTACACGCCACAAGACACTGCCTTACACGCCGACACTGCCTTACTGCTTCGTGGCGCCAACACGCAAGATACCGTCCAGCAAGAAACTTTGGTGTAGGCAACAGTGTACACCTTCCATTTCTTGACTTTCTCATGTTTACTTAGTGGCACACCTCTTTCCTTGATATCTGTCTGACATCTGTCATGTAACTCTAACCTCCAATGAACTGCATCTCTTTCTACCATTCCCCCCTGTGATGACACCTATCTCCTACTCTGTTCCTCCCCCGTATGTAACTCTTACACTACTCAGAATGTGCTCATTTGCTATGTGACAGTGGAATTCAGTATCCTTACACTCATTTGCATCAGATTGCCTACTAATGCTTAGTTACATCTCTTAGACTCAGCTTCCCCCCTTAGCAACCACTACACGGTGGCCATGTTGGTTTTGCTCTGCTGGTCCCTCCATTGACATTCGATGTATTGCATAAAACCTACATTTGTGGGTTTAAAACCTTCGTTTTTATGTTCTATGCAGTGCAGCCCGTTTGCGCGGGGCTGCGCTGGGTTTAAACATCGGCAATCGCCGAAAAAAAAATTATATTTTTAATATATTTGCATGGGGTCACCTTGCCAATGGCCACATATTTTGCCATTGGCATGCTGCCTATCACATATGCACCCTTTATTTGGAGCTGACATGACTCCATTGCCGTGTTTGCAGAAACGTACTCAGTTGTCAACTGAGTACATTTCTGCAGCTAAAACGGCTCTTACACGAGCTGTTTTGGGCTTCCTGGATCGCTAATCAGCCTCATTTGCATGCTATTCAGCTGCAAGTGGGTTGATTAGCTTATCCACGCCCACTCCGTGCAAGAGCCGTTTTAGCTTGACTCTTACACGGACTTTGGGCTGTTCCTGGATCGCGAAGGCTGCATGGAGTCTTACACTACTTTTAGACTCCGTGCAAGCCTTCGTGAATCCGGCCCGTTGTCTTTCTTACTCTTCCCCTACAGTCTGACTTTCCAGCTCATTTGACACTCCTTGTATTTCAATTTCCAATTACTATAATACTTCCCATGATGTCCTCATCTTACATCCCTGCTGTAGCCCTTCCCATGCTATCTAAGCTAGCACCCCTAGCCACTTATCCTGTCACAGTCTACAACACTTCTAAAACTTGTCTTTTTCCACCTGTGCTTGTCCTATCTAATCTGGCTGAACGTGTAGCCATACCTCCTGCCTCCTTGGTTCCCTTGCTGTTTCTTCCTGCATCGCTGATGATTACCACCTATTTCTCTTCTCTGTGTCAAGTATATATCAGTCTATTCCTTCCTTTCTTTTTTCTGATGCATTCACCATCATTTGACATCTTCCATATCTTCTCAATCTACACATTTTAACTCTTCAGCTTTTCTTGTCCAATTGCACTTCCTACTGTTCTTAAACATGTGGCCCATTTTCTTTGTCCCAGATATGTTCTCCTGTGTTTTTGAAAATTTCTCTGACTTATCTCCTCACACTTTATCTACTCAAGTCATATCATCTTCTCCATCTGCCTACCTAGAACTGATTGTCTATAAACTCTCCAGTCATCCATTTCAGCAGAACTACCACAGCTTTTAACAAACCAACCCCCTGCAGGCTCTGTGACCACCTCCACCTCTCAGGTCCCTAAGCCACACTGCTACATCACACCTATAAAACCTATCTCTTTGGCATCTCTAACTTCTCCAAAAAATCTGTTTTCCACTTTTCCATGGTCTTCTTGTTCATTTATAGTCCAATTATTTTAAGTTTAACTATGAATTTTTTGTCCATCAGTCTTAAGTAGCTTTGATATTAAACATTAAGAAAAATCAAAGATAAAGGAGATAGTAGGAGATAAACTAAAGAAGAAACACAGGGTCCCTCTAAAAGGCTTAAAAAAGTAAAATTCAGCAGCATACATCTGACGTGCTGTGGTAGCAGGAACTGAAGACGCAAGGCCTCAAGTCTGCTTCACCAAGTAAAGCTCTCTTCTTCAGATAGTTGTTAGTAAAATGCATTATCTCACTATAATGATAAGAGTCCACACTGGGTTTGCTAACCCTCTTAGACTTTGGCAAGACATGTTCATCCCACTGCTTCACTGGTAACCAAGGAAAGAAAACAAGCCCTTCTCTTCTCTTCCCTTTTCCACTTAATCTTTAGGTTCTGAGGATAAGAAGTGCATATTGTGAAGTAATGACATTTTCTTTCCAAGTCTACTAGACTGTGATGATGATGACTCTGGAGGTAAATTCTTTGGGAGAGACATTACTATTAATAATTGAACATGTAAGTAGAATTAAAAATCTGTATTTTTCCTAAGTAAAAATACAGAAAAATAATAAAATGTAAGGCTTCCAGCAGCTGCCAGTTTATGGCAGTTCCCCTTTTATGGTTATGCTTTTAATTCACTTGCTTTTTCAGTGGTCTAATAGATTTTATAGGGTTTGGGAGGGTATTATTTATTTGGATAAGAATCTTGTGGATAAATCTACTGTAATATACCTGGCAGTTCATAAGGAGTCCAAGACAATAATTGCATTATGTAAGATTGCCAATGACAGAAAATAGGATTTCTTGAAAATATCAGGATCTTTAGTGCAATCCTCAGAACACTGAAAAATAATGTTTGATTCAGGGAATATATAGAGATTCAGAAATTGTTATCTCAAAAAAATTCCACCTTCATTAATTTGTGATGGTCAGAGTTATTATATAAAGATCTACAGTGAGTTTTTTGTTAGAACCACACTTTCATGTTTAAGTATCTGAGCTCACAGTATCTTCTGTCACATTTCTGGAAGGGATTCAGACAAGAAAGTATATAATTCCAATTCTGTGTCTGTCATGTCTAATATCAGGTGCTCCAAATAGGTGACAATTTCTAGATACCAAGCAGTGAAGACATTTTCCTTTATCACCTGCAATCTGTCCTCATTTCTCAAATCAAGAGAGGAAAAGACAGTACCATTTTATAATAATGTGGTCCACAGATACTTCAGAGTATGTGATAAGAAATAAGTTGTCAACAAGGTACACAGTATAATTTTTTCAACCCCTTTTCAAATATCAATTTCAAGTACATTAGGAAATCAAATTTGTATTGTATTACATTTATTTTAACAATTATTAGACAGGTGAACACTGTAACTATAATAAGCAGCAAAACAGTAAAGAGGAGTTTAGTCAAGGTCTTTACAGTCACAGGACAATCTTTAGAGAATAGGTCAGGATTACAAATTTTGTTCAATTCATATCTTCATACCACCCCCCCCCCAAAAAAGGGAAAGAAAGAAAGACAGCAAAAAAGGTTCAGAATACCCACACCATTAACAGTATTTCCTTTATTAATACTGGAGGCGGCACATGGAGGATGCCTAATTTCACGCAGATCCAAAATGAAAACAAACAAATTATAAAGGGGTGAAAATAGACTGGGAACCAACTAAATTTCAGTTTCATCAAATGTGCATAAATTCAGTCAGATACATAAATAATAAATTACTTTATTGTAGAAGGCAATGCATACCTTAATAACACTAGAGACTCCAAACATAAGTCCAAAACTAACCCTAACCATAAACCCAAACCTAAACCTAGCCAGAAACCTAACCCTAACATGATCAATAAACTTAATCCAAAGCTTAACACTAACCCCAGGCCAAACCCTAACTCCAGTGTTAAACTGACTGACCTAATAAATACTACAGCACTGACAGTCAAATGAGACTTTGTTGAAACATTCAGAGTGAATTCAATAAAAACAATTCACCTAAAATGTCTGCCAGTCAAAGTGTTAGGGAACAACCATCATATTCCCTTTTTATATCCTTATTTCAAAGCACAGAGAAAGTTTCTGAGAGTTCAGTGTTTTCCAGTTCTGTTTCACCTTCCAACGGTGTTCTCCAAATGCATAACTTTATGATTTATTCATCTCACGACAATGTGCACTCATTTGTAATCATACCTGAATAAGTGATTCATTCAAACCAGATCACTGTAGGCCCTTATCACTTTTCTACAACTAATTCTTGGTATTCTCAGAGTCTGGGAAACACCTTCAGCTTGGAAAAAATATACTGATGTTCTTTAAACCTCAAGAGTTTTCTGGAGGGGTGCTAGCATAGTCTAGACATCTCTGCTTGCATCTATTCTCTTGCTCAGAATATGTGGCACAAATGGGGAAATTTCTTCTACAAACTTCTGTAGGAAAAGTATCTCATCACAAGGACTATTTTAAATTTCTTTGTTAAGTTTTCCTTGGTCCTAGTCGTATCCAAAGTCAGAAGAGGTATTTAAAAGATGTAATATGGTACCTTAAGAACCTATGTAGTAGGAGTAATTGTAATATAGTCTTTTGTTTATTATTGCTATATGAACACTATTCATTTGATGGCACTCTTGCTGTTGAAAAAAGAATGGGGTTTCACTTTTGGAAGAAAATGACAACTGATGCCACAGTCTTTGCTTTATTGTCAAATTTTCATGATCTGAGAATGCAAGGTTATTCATCCTCATCACAAATGATTCAGAATCATAATTTCATGGAAATTATAACATATTTCCTTGGTTTTCAGCAATCAAGACAGTTTTAAAACAAAAAGTCTTGCAGATAATGGCAGCTAATAACAGTAATTTTGTAGCACATGAACAAAAAGAACAGTTTGTCTTACCTTCATTGAATGCTAACTATGACAGTTTGAAAGCTAACAATAAGAAAAGCAAATTTCCTAAGGCTACTTGCATTTCACAACACATAAACACTGTAGCAAATGGGTCTATATTCAATTATCAAAATCTCTGTGATCGAACAGCATTTCATTGAATACGCCGTTCATAAATCTCTGCTCTTGTGGAGGGCTGTGCCACCCACAACCCCTGCTAATTATATATACCAACTCCGAGATCACACTACAGTAAGGAAAGGGCAAATTTCTCACTATGAACAGTTTAGTGAATGGCATGTTTGATGTAAGATCACTGAAATGCCATTCACTGAACAGTCTTTTCGATAAAGTAATAGGGACCCATAGCAGATACCCTAAAGAGAGAGAGAGACTTTCAGCTCCTAACTGTGAATATTGTTAAAACAGATATTTGTCATGGATACCAGAATGTAAGTCTTCCAAAGGTGATTCTTTTTGCATCTCATTCAAATTACCATCTTTCAAACCATTATCGAATGTTTTTGCTAGCTACCATCAAAGGTTGCTTAGATGACAAATGTCTTTCCCCTCTTCTGGAATCTGCATTGTTTATACATTCTATTACCTTCTCTACCTCCACTAATTCAATGTTTTTTTTTCTAATAGCAAAATGAAAAACAGCGGGTCAAATTCTCATAACTCAAGACCAGTACAGACAGCCATGTTTCACCCAGTTCTCAACATACCAGAAATAAAGTTATTCACCCATGCTTTGCATGAACATCTCGGAAGGAAGGTGGAGTAGAATTCTACATCCTAAATTAAAGTCTCAGTCTGACAGCTGTAAAGATTTTAGGCACATTCCTGGTACTGTGTGGTTCTTTTCTTTGTCACCAGCATTCCAGCATTTAATATTCCAGAAGTAGCTGATTGCAGGAAAAATTAAGATGGCCTTATTTTTGAACCTGTTTACCTATGAGAACTCAAGTATGTTTCATGGAGGACTCTTTTTCTGGTTGTAGTTGCTTCAGATGGAAGGATGCAACATCAGCAAGCTTAATTTGTTTTTAAACATTTTATAAAGTCTTTTACAGAGACAGAGGGCTGGATTCACAAAGGCTTGCACGGAGTCTAAGAGTAGTGTAAGACTCCATGCAGCCTTTGCGATCCAGGAACAGCCCAAAGTCCGTGTAAGAGTCAAGCTAAAACGGCTCTTACACGGAGTGGGCGTGGATAAGCTAATCAACCCACTTGCAGCCGAATAGCATGCAAATGAGGCTGATTAGCGATCCAGGTAGCCCAAAACAGCTCGTGTAAGAGCCGTTTTAGCTGCAGAAATGTACTCAGTTGACCACTGAGTACGTTTCTGCAAACACGGCAATGGAGCCATGTCAGCTCCAAATAAAGGGTGCATATGTGATAGGCAGCATGCCAATGGCCAAATATGTGGCCATTGGCAAGGTGACCCCATGCAAATATATTAAAAATATATTTTTTTTTTTCGGAGCTTGCCGATGTTTAAACCCAGCAGCCAGCCCAAGAAATGGGCTGCGCTGCATAGAACATAAAAACGAAGGTTTTAAACCCACAAATGTAGGTTTTATGCAATACATGGAATGTCAATGGAGGGACCAGCAGAGCAAAACTAACATGGCCACCGTGTAGTGATTGCTAAGGGGGGAAGCTGAGTCTAAGAGATGTAACTAAGCATTAGTAGGCAATCTGATGCAAATGAGTGTAAGGATACTGAATTCCACTGTCACATAGCAAATGAGCACATTCTGAGTAGTGTAAGAGTTACATACGGGGGAGGAACAGAGTAGGAGATAGGTGACATCACAGGGGGGAATGGTAGAAAGAGATGCAGTTCATTGGAGGTTAGAGTTACATGACAGATGTCAGACAGATATTAAGGAAAGAGGTGTGCCACTAAGTAAACATGAGAAAGTCAAGAAATGGAAGGTGTACACTGTTGCCTACACCAAAGTTTTTTGCTGGACGTGTATGCGCACGTGTGCACACCACGAAGCGCGAGTAAGGCAGTGTGCGCACGTGTAAAGCAGTGTGTGCGCGTGTAAGGCAGACTCAGCATGTGGGAGCGTGTTGGGAGATGTTTAACACCGTGTGCATGGGCGTGCACGTGTCTAAAACCAAATAAGCAGATTCTGAACTGTGTAAGTATGTGTGCACGCGTGTAAGCCACTGTGAGCATGTTTCTGCTGGTTTGCACATGGCTCCACCCTGAGGAAACAGAAAGGAAAAAGGAAGCAACAGATGTAGTAGGAAGTTAGCAGGGAATACTGCTGGAGCTAGCAGGTGAAAACAATTAGATGCAGGCAATTACACAGGCAGAATACTAGGCCAGCCCAGCACTTAAAACTCTGCAAACAGCAGTGCAGAATGTTTCTCTCAAGAGACACTGCAAGACAGGAGTTAAGTTATCAGAAGTGAAAACTGTAAAAGCTGAACTAAGAGCAGAAATGTTAGGGGCTGCCATAGCTGTCATAATGAGACATAGGCGACTTGCTGAGGGTGGTGACAAATTGAGATGGTGCCAGACAACCCGCAGTGAGGAGACAGAGAAGAGTGTACAGGCCCAGGGTCACCTACCACGGCTTACATGAGCTGGAGATAGTAGAGCGCTATAGAGTGGACAGAGACCTCCTGCAGCAAATAGTGGAGCTGTGCAGGCCACGCCTCACACACAGAACCAACAGAGGGGAACCCATCCCAGTGGAAACCAAGGTATGTGTTGACCTAAGAATACTAGCAACAGGTACCTTCCAGAGACCAACTGGCGATATGATGGGGATATCACAGGCATCAGCTTCCAGGGTACTGCACCAGTTCCTGGATGCCATGTCAGCACATGTCGGTGATCATGTATACTTCCCCAATGCCTGTGAGGTATTGGCCAGCAACATCGTCTCTTCCAGCAAATAGCGGAATACCCTGAGGTAGTGGGTGCAATAGACTGCACGCACATATGCATCAAAGCACCAGCCGGTGAGCGGGGTAGGGCATACATCAACCGCAAGGGCTTCCCCTCCATCAACTGCCAGGTCGTGTGTGATGCCCAGGGCATAATAATGAATGTGTGTGCTGGCTGTCCTGGGAGCTACCACGATTCCCACATCTGGCATTTGCCGCAGCTGTACCAGACATTTGCCAATGGGGACATCCCGCACGGACACCTAGTGGGGGATGCAGGGTATGCACTGGAGCCGTGGCTGATGACACCCATCAGAAACGTGCACACACCTGAACAGGAACCCCATAATGAGACACACGCACAAACACGTAATGTAATAGAGCATGTGTTTGGGCTGCTCAAGTCACGGTTCCGGTGTCTGGACACATCTGGTGGAGCCTTGCAGTACACACCAACTACATGTACCCAGATTGTCATGGTATGTGCTATGCTACATAATATGATCTTGCGAAAACAGCTGCAACAGGACCAGCATAGGGCTGGGCCAAACAGCCCCCCACCATTGCCAAGGCTACCACAGGCACAGCGTGACTCGGAGGAGGAACAACCTGAGCCTGCCCCAGTAGGCAGAAGGAGGCGTGCCCAGTATGCACTGGCCTTGGCAAAGAGGCAACGCATAGCACATACATTGGCTCAGTAGGAACCTTGGGAATGATACCCCTCTCTGACTCACTCATATAGTAACAGGGATGCCTAACGTGACACAACCTGCTCTCAAACATGTACAGGGAAGTGTAATATGCGCATCCGACAGAGGCAGCCCTGCAGCACCATCTGAGGCATGAATGCTATGTGTTAAGTAATGTAACACCAAGTACCATATGCACACCTGAGGACCCTGACTAACATCCTACCCTCAACAAGCAGCATGCCACAACATGACAACGAGATGATCAAGTGCAACAATTGACTGAAGTATCGCAGTTACTCAAAGGGGACCCAATGTGTGCCAGTCTGGTATGACATGCTGAGCATGACATGATGCACCACCTGCTAGGACTGGCGTGCACCTATCAGTGCAGGCCGTATGGATACTGGCAAAGGCTGTTGTCACGCACAGTGTGCCCTGAATAGGTAAGGCTCAAAACACAAACCCATCTCCATAGGTACCAGAAGGGATAAGAATAAGATAAGGGATAAGTTGAAACAGCAAGATGCATGCAGTCTAAGCTCACCCAGTATGGAGAATGTTGATAACTGTGCTGTAACAGAAAACTGAGGCAAGGCTCACAACAGCACCCTAACACTACCAGGTTACACCTCATACTGTGCTGTACAGCCTCAAAACTTGGAACAAGCTACAAAAGGAGGGTGACTAGCAAGAATTGTCAAGGATAACCACACCCCCATGTTGGTACCACCACAAAAAGCAGCATGGACTAGCCATGCTCAAGTAACAGTGGCTAAAACTGCCCCCCAATTTATAGCCTGCTACAGACTACTGGCCCAACACCAGGAACTGCATCCGGCCTATGCTAGAATACATGAATATATCAAGTCCTCCAAACCACATTACATTGGGCGACTGCAAATACCCAGACATATAGACTGGGAGCATTATACCAGCTGCAACAGGGTAGGACAAAAGTTCATCGAATCCACAAACCAAAAGGCCCAGGAACAACGTACCACCCCCACAAGAGGGGTAAGCATACTGGATGTGATAATCAGCAACATGGGTACGGGATGTCAAGATGAGAAGTGTATTGCTCACTGGTAAAACCAGACCATATAGTAATCACACTGGATATACAAATCCTGACCACAGTCCCTGGCCGGAAAACCACAGTGGAAAACATGTGCTAAGCAATATTTGCACACCTCCAAACTGATGTGGAATCCATTAAAGGTCCGTGCAGGTGCAAAATATGGGCCACACCTCAGAACCTGTCATACAGCCATTCCATGAACACTGCCAGGAATGCTTGGATTATGCAGTCCTAAATTAAAACAAGACACAGTGCCTAAATCTGGCATGGTGGACACCAGCCATAACCAAAACATGCAAGAGAATGAGGAAGCTACTACATGACAGAGCAAACATGAACAATGAAGTAATTACTGATCAGTAGTATGGCAATAAAATCTGTCCACACATGCAATCCACTAAGGCCAGCCACACCAAGTGGAATCTGTGAATCCTGAGGCAATGTTACACCTGCCCCAAGTACACAGACAACCCCCAACTCCACCCAAGAAATACAAATATATGTGAGAGATGCAACCATCCATCCAAACTGGAGGCTGAGCTCCCTCAACTCAGTACTCCCAAAACAAGTCAGTAGGAGAAGGTAACCACACACACCACAAACACATACCCACATAGACCTATCACAACTGCAAACCAAACACATAAACACAGAAATACATTCCCAGAGGCAGAAATCACAAACACAGCACACCAACAGAGGCCTCTAAAGCAGACACCCAATGAAACAGCCTCCAAACATAGCACATGCAACACATGCAAAACAAAGCTGGTGTGCCAAACAGTCACAGGCCAGAAGGAGAAACAACATGCCTGATACAGTTGTAATAGGTGACTCCATAGTCAGACACACTGCTGTCCCACACACCAGACTGAACAAGGGAAAGGGTACAGTAAGCTGCCTGTAGGCTGCCACAATATGCCACATAACAGAAATATGTAGGTCACCCCAAAGCAAGTAGAAATATGATGCAGTCATAGTCCATGCTGGTGTGAATGACCTGAGATGTACTGCCCTAGACTACATGTAAAGAGACACAGATGAGCTATCCGATTATGTAGTCCAGGCCGGTATGACACTCACCGTTCGCAGCATCCTACCCTTACCAAGAATAATGCCACAGTACAAACACGGAATGATCAGTCATAGCAAGTAGCACACTTACTGGTGTCATTCCAAGGGGATCCAATGTCAGTCTGCTCAGGATGTCATGCTTGACAAGCCACGCAGCTGTCCTTGGGATGGCCTGCACCTGTTACCCCTGGGTGTCTGAATATTGGATAAGGCCTTTGCCACCTCCATAGAGCCTTTTGTAGGCAAGGCTGAAAAGACTGACCCACCACCCTAGAAAACATAAGTGGGAAGAAACATAAGGGAAATGCTGACCAATGCCAGATGTGTACACCCCAATATGCATGCTCCCAAGGCCATCCCCAGAATAGAGAACATCGATGTCTGTGCAGTGACAGAAACCTGCTGCAAGGCTCCTGACAGCACACCAGCACTACCAGGTTATACCACGTACCATGTGTCATGGCCCCAAAACCTGGAAAAAAACATAAAAGGAGGGTGAGTATCCATAGGCAGCACAGACACCCATACGTCCAGGTAACTGACAATGCACAAGGCAGTGGAGTTCACCCATGTGCAACTAACTGTAGGCAAGACTGCTGTGCAGTCTGTAGCATGCTACAGACCGCACTCTCACACACAATAACCCCCCCAACCTTCCTGAAGACACTGGACAGTATGAATGTCCCACCAATTACCAAACAAGGTACCACGAATTACCACATAGGTGGTAAACCATTATGTATGGAAGGAGTAACCAGGGACCTAGGGACACAAGTGGACAGTAACCTGTTATGTGACACCCACATTGCCAATGTGGCTAGGAAGACTGTCTACATTTGACACCGTATCAGGAAAGGAGTCACATCTACAGCAACAGAGGTCACGGTGCCCCTATACTTTTCTCTAGTCACACCCATAATCTAGTACAATGCCTCATATGGGATCTACCTTACCTGACACCTGCAGCAGTTAGAAAGACCTCAAAGGTACCTCACCAAGAGGATAAAGTGTCTCAAATATATGTCATATGCTGCCTGGCTGTAGACACCCCAGCTGAATCCAGTCACATACTGCCCACACAGAGGCATTGCATGCCTGTTGTAGGAGGCCATGCCCAACACATTAGTAATGGACATGCTCCACCCCAGAAAACACATATCCATTGGAGCTGCGAGAGTGAGAGATGTCAACCTCAACAAATAATGAAATAGGATGTGCCGGTGGGACAGATACATAATCCAGAGGCTCCCCACACCCTGGACCAGAATCCCACTCCATGTTAGGCAGAGCCCCTCACTGACACTGTTCAACAGGAATCTTGCCAAGTGGATGGATGATTGTAGAGTTACAGTGGGGGTCTTCACTGTGTCATGTCCAGACAGAGGCACAGCAAAGCAAATCATAAATGGCCATAATATCCACATAGCAAGGGGTCTCAAAAGCCACACACACTCTGGCTAGGCTAACAAATGCCCAGGGTGGATAGCCTAATATGAACCTATGAACCTATGTAGATACAAATTGTACAGGACACTAAGGATAATCCCAAGGCTTACACAACTTATGGTGGGAGCCATGTTGGGAATTCACACATATGCCCTGAATCACACAAATACCACAAACACACACACATATTGCCAACATACATCCTGACAGGTGCAGTGCAAACCCCCCACCCCCACAAATGCAGAATATCTATCCCAGCAGACTGCTGGCCCCCTGACATTGCAGATGCTGAGGTAACAGACAGCATCTCCAAAGCAAAACACACAGCAACAATGGTATGAGATGGTGTCCTGGGCTTAGTGCAACATGGACTCTAAGATGAATGGAATGCCAAAACACACTACTGCTCAATGTCAGCCTTACCACAGAATATGTACCCAAAGAGCAGTGTACAACAACAGTGGTCCTTCTCAACAAAGGTGTTGCCTGAATGGATACTGAACAGTACTACCCCAGAATCCTGAGAAGCTCAGTTTGCACAGCTATGGAAAGGATCAGCATGTACCACAGACATAAGGATGTTGGGGACCTACTGACACCGGACCCAACCCAATGTGGCCTTCGCAAGTGCAGATCCTGCCCCTAACCATGTTTGACTCAATTGAAACAGTCATTAAGGTCATTGATGAGGGCAATGTGCTCCACACAGTGTATCTGGACCTTGCAAAGGCTTCTATACAATACCCTACATGTTCAGTATAGATAGGCTCACCAGCTTAAATATAAACCCACATGTCAGTAGAGGGGTTGCAAACCAGACCAAGGACAGAACAGACATGGTCAGACATGCTTCAGCCATGTCAGACTACAAACCAGATATAACTGGCATCTAACAAGGCTTTGTCCTGGTATCTCCCTCGTCTGGTATATATGTCCCATAGGTACAGGCAAACATGGAAGGACTGTGTCCTAACATTTTTGCAGAGGACTACAAACTGCTCACCACATATGGTCCACCAGCTGACACATGCAACCCACAAAAGGGCCACATAGAAACAGACAACTGGTGCCATAGCCATGTCAGCAAGCTAAGTGCAGAAACGTGTATAGTCAACCCCCGTGGATATACAGTAAGTGCCCACCAATTACCACATAGGTGTTAACCCATTATGTAGTTAACATGTAATGAGAGACCTGGGGACACAGGGTGATAGATATCCTGCATTGGACAAACATGTGCTGTAGTGTTTACAGAAACATACCATATACCCACCTAATCATGAAGGCTGTCAGATCTACATAAGGGGAGGTCATTGTGGCTCTGCAGTCATCCTGCATCAGTGGTACAATCGGCTACAATAGCCCCTGTGGGATGTACCTTAGCAGACACCTCCATCAACTGTAAAGTCCCCAACAGTATCTCATCAGGAGTATCAAACAGCCTACACAGATGCCATGTGTTGCCTGTGTTGCTGGCATCAATAAACATGCTGCACCTTGTACAATCTGAATGGCAGTGAGCTATGCACATGAGAGACCTGAACCCCAGCACTGACTTACATAGGACAAGCTGTACTGTGTGATCCATAACACAGAAGCCACTCCCACCCATGAGTGAACCCTCAGCACAGGCTACCCATAGAGTCACTTATCAATCTTCCTCAATAGGAATCCTGATGGGTGGACGGGAGATGGTAGGTTTATCCTGGGTATCACTGTCATGTCACAGGTAGACAGAGGCACAGTATACTAACCATGACATATGTCATGGCAAACTCCACTTACAATGTGTGTTGAAGGACAAACACACTCTCCAACTTGCATTAGACATGGACTAGGGCACATCGCTAGTGTTTGCAATTGTACACCTATGTTGTGGAATACACTAACAATGTTGGACAAGCCTGGTGTAAGTAGTTCATATCTGAACAGAATGCAACATGGTCAGATGTACACAACTGGCCCCAACCAGGCTGTTGTGCCCACTATCGAAATGTAAAGCAGTGACAGCAGTAAAGCCCAGGATACTGTCCACCACAGTCAAAGTACTACCAGTACACTATACAGTACTATAGTGTTAGGTCAGTGTGAAAGGATGTTGACAACTGTATGCAAAGTATCCCATGCAAACACTGCAGGCACAGTATAATTCTGTTGTGTTCACACACAAAGCAGTTGTACAGTAACTACACAACATGACACACAACCCACAACCATAAACGGGTGATAGTTGTTGAAGTTCACACACATCCACAAATGTGGTGGGCTGCAGAGTCCAACATATGGAATGCCCTCACTGGGCATGCTCACACACTTTGACAACATGCCATGGGAAGGCTGAACTGGGCATGCTCACACACTTAGGCCAAATCTCGGATTAGCAGTTGGACACACATATCTGGTATTGTTATGTGTTATGCCAGGAACCAACCACATTACAGCAGTCTGCCCAGTGCACACAGTTAAATGACTACAGAGACATACGTGATATAGTGGATCCCTCCCATATGCAAACATCTTTCAGAGATGCAGAAGTTGTTCATACAAACAGGGAATGCTATGGCAATAAAGATATGCAAACAGTCTATCAGCAACAACTAATCTGCAATTGACAATTAAACATAATGGTGTAGAGGTCAACACTAGGCTGTTTGCCCTAGGGAATGACAGCTTAGCCATAGTGTGCTTGGTGTCTGCCTCCCCACAGGATGCACATTCCCCTTTCTAAACACAGATGATGTCAGCACCCTATAAGTACAGCAGGAGAAAAGAAACCTCCCAGTAATGCCAATAGCGTGCTCTGCTAATGCGTCCAGTTCAAGTATCCTAATATAGTTAGGTAGGGGTTTGAATCCTGTGAATGGCAAGTTTGTGTGAGGGGGGTTAGTGTGTGTGAGGGAAATGTCCCTTTTGGCAAATAGGATAAGACACTACAGGATGCACATTCCCTTTCTAAACACCGATGATGTCAGCACCCTATAAGTACAGCAGGAGAAACAAAACCTCCCAGTAATGCGAATAGCGCGCTCCGCTAATGCGTCCATCTCAAGTGTCATAACATAGTTAGGTAGGGGTTTGAATCCTGCGAATGGCAAGTGTGTGTGTGTTTGTCTGAAGGGGGTTTGTGTGTGTGAGGGAAATGTCCCTTTTGGCAACTAGGTGAATAGACTACAGGATGCCCATTCCCCTTTCTAAACACTGATGATGTCAGCACTCTATAAGTATAGCAGGGGAAGAGAAAACCCCCAGTAAAGCAAATAGCGTGCTCTGCTAATGCGTCCCTCTCAAGTGTCATAACAGTCGGATAGAGATTTGAATCCTGCAATTGGCAAGGGTGTTTGTTTGGCTGAGGGGGTTAGTGTGTGTGAGGACAATGTCCCTTTTGGCAACTAGGTGAACAGACTACAGGATGCACATTCCCCTTCTAAACACTGTTCAGCAGATGGCAATGGCTCTGGCACAAGTTGTCTGTTGCTATGATGCCCCTTTGGAAGATGCCTGTGTCAGCTGGAGAGTCGATTATGGTGGCCAGTTTGCAGTCATCTGCATATTTGGACAGCCACAGTCCATCCGTGTTGGCCTGTACCTCCAATAAATATATACCAAACAAGAGGGTCCCAGGACTGAGCCTTGTGGGACACAACCCGTAACTGTTATGGGGTCTGGCATGGCTCCAGCAATGCTAACCATGTGGGTTCTGTTCTTGAGCCACAGTGCAATCCATCTAGTGACATAGGGGCTTATATTTTAGCTGGTGAGCTTCCCTAGAATGCCCAAGTGGGGTATTGTTGCAAAGGCATTTGCAAGGTCCAGGTAGGCTGTGTGAACCACCTTCCCCTCGGCAATGGCCTTGGTGACTGTATCAAAGAAATCAACCGGGTTACACCCGGTAGTGCTGGTGTGCTCTCAGTAGCCCTGAACCAGGCATCTGTTACTGCACAGATATCGATGTTTTCCATGCCAAGGAGTGGTTTGTGTGCATGCATCTGGAGGTTTAGACATCTGGCGTTGGGTAGCATTGCTCTTAGTGTCTTATCCCTTGTGATACCTATGAAGGTGGGTTTGTCATTTGAGCCCTGCCTAACATAGGCACTATGGGGGTAGCAAGAGCCTTTGCCAATATCTGAAAGGCCAGGGGTGACAGGTGCAGGCTGTCCCTAGCAAAGCAGGTTGTTCAACAGAAGATGAATGTGTGAAGGTGTAGTGCCTGTGATTAGTTAGCAGTAGCATATATGACTGCTCACGTGGACACATGCCAGGCAGGTCATATGCACTGTGTCACAGGCAATGTACATGTGAACAGGACAAACAGTGACAACCTGTCAAGTGTGTCATGGACATACATATAGTAGGCTATGCAGATGGCACTAGGAGTCCACAGAAGCTCTATAACTATGCATTGCAGGTGTGATCAGTATTCCATGGTAATTGCAAGCAAACATGCATGCAAACAAAGATACAGTAAACAGGGCTCCATGTAGTCCATTGTACAACAAACAAGCTGTACCAGTTCCAGTAGGTAACACTGCAAATATGCAGGCACTATGCACATGTACATGGGAATACACGGGTCAGATGGCTAGGGTCCAGTCTCAGTGCACACAAGTGTACAGAACATGCATGTACTGTCAGGATGTACAATAACTGGATAGAAACCCATGTGCTCATACCTGCAGTAATACACATGTCAAATAACAGACACTGAGCCTTCACTCAGTGGTTCCATACTTAGTAGGATGTATGCTCCCTGGCCTGCCACCACAGTATCCCTGACATATATGGGGACTCTCCCTCCTGTGACAGTTAGTTATGTGTGTTGCGGCTGTCTAGCATGGTATGAGATGTGAGCATGCAGTGCTAGGGTGCTCCTGTGTGTCCTGTACCAGTCGTGTAGTACTGCACACATATCAACATCCTCAAACATCTGCATTGCAGAGTCTAATGTGGGCAACATGCCACTTGCAATTTACATGCCCATCATTGTGTATTACTACATTCATTACCCTATCCCCTGTGCCACCTATGTATGTAGCCTTCTGTTGACATCATTACCACCAGTATGCCAACATGTGCAGATGATACACTATGGTACTTACCATGGGTGTAGACAACAGGACATGACAATCACACACTTACTGCATCAGGCATGCTGTGATATACCCACAATTAATTCAGCACACAGTACTGTTAACAACATGATACTATTACTACACATCTATGTGGTCACCCTGTGCATCAGCAACATGTTAACCTGTACCTGCACAGTTGTTACAGATTGCAGGAAGTGGCACAGTTTCATCATATGCACAGGGTGTGAACTTGGTATGCCTGAGTCAGCCACCCATACCACCAATTGACATGTATGTGTATGTGTGTTGGTGAGGAACAGCAGTAGAAGGTGGGGCAATGTTGATGCAGTGTGTGCGTGTATCGTAGCCCTAGGTGTTGTCAATTTGCATGTGTGTATGGATGCAAACAGTTCCACCTCATGGCTGCCATATACTGGTGTTTGTGGACAGCCACAGACTGTACCTGCCAGGTCATACATATCAGTGTCTCTGGCCACGGACACGGTACCTGTGCCTTGCAGGGGTGCTACGGACCGTATCTGGTACCAACCCAGACTGGGTACTGTCATCAGAAGCAGGTGTTCGTTGACTGGACACAGATCCCTGTCGGGCCTGGCCAGAGCCACGTGCACGTGGTCTCCTGGGGCGGTCTGATGACAGCACAGACCCAGCATTGCTGGGGCTGCTGCTGGCACTACGGGGGCGGCCGCGGCCCTGTTGTTGTCCGCGCCGACTGCCAGCTGCTGCTGTTGCTGGCATACAGCGACGTCGACGCCTCAACCGCCCACCATCACCCTGGCTCATGGACATGTAGTTGTGGAACCGGTCTAATATGTCCCCACAATGTCTGTCTATGACATCGGTGAAATCACGGATGGCAGCCACAATGTCACGCATACTGTCAGTCATGGCTGTGCGACATGCTGCCAGCTCCATCAGACCCTGTCTGGTGTACTGCTCCATACATGACTGTGCCTGCATGACAGTCTGAAACATAGCTGAGGTTGTAAGACCTCTGTGGGCACGTCTGACAGGGGCAGTACGCCCATGGATGCTCCCACGAGAACCCCTGGACATCTGTCTGTGTGGTACCATCTCTGGGCCATGCCCATGGCTGCTGTGGGGAGGCATGTGCCACAGATACCACATTACCCTGGTCAATGCCCACTGTATGCTGTCCATCACCTAGGGACAGTGGTGACAAAGGGTGTATTGGCAGGATAACTGTGCGCATTGATGGGGTCGACAGCTGTGTACTGTCAATCGGCTGACCAATGGCGGACCCCGGCATACTTTCCTGTGCCATTACACCGATGTCATCATTATCAGTACCCACAGCACCTGACTCAGGTTCCCTGCTACATGACACCAGAGCAGCAACAGAACCTGTGGGAAGGAAACAGGAAACACAGTTTACAATGTCTACACATTACCAGCGATGCACACATGCACAGGTGCACACATGCACACATGCACACATGCACACATGCACACGTGCACACGTGCACACCTGCACAGCTGCACACATGCACACATGCACACATGCACACATGCACACGTGCACACATGTGCACGTGCACACATGCACAGGTGCACATGCACACATGCACACATGCACGCATGCACACATGCACACGTGCACACGTGCACAAGTGCACACATGCACACATGCACACATGCACACATGCACACGTGCACACGTGCACACATGCACAGGTGCACACCTGCACACCTGCACAGGTGCACACATGCACACATGCACACAGTTTCACACAATTGTACAGTACTCAGTATGCGTGATATCAACACACAGACACAGACACACCTACATGCATACAAAGAGCACTACTAAGTGAGCCAAATAGTAATATTACTATCAACACTATTACAGGAATTGTTAATACACACTCACCAGCATGGATAGGCTGCATTGCAGTTATACCAGAGGGTCCTGCAGACATGAAGAAAATAATGTCAGTGGGCACAACTGTGCCATTGTTACTGAGTATGATACAGGTCAGGAGTACAATAGTCACCTTTCACAGGTCAGCAGCTAATATTGAGGATATCACACTTGCACAGTAAATATTATGGTGACAGCTACAAACCAAGGACACACCTCACACATGCATTAACTACCAGTGTACACAACAGTCAACTATACATATGACATATTACCTGCACGTTCACTGTCTTGCTGCTGTGTGGATCCAGCCTCCATCATGATGCATGTCTGCTGCTTTTGTTGTTGCTGGTGGACTGGAGCCACTACACTCAGGAGTAGTCCCTCCAGTCTGGTGAGTGGGGGATGTGTAGCCACCCCACCACCTGTGGCGACCTGTTGCCTGTGGATATCTGGCGACGCTGGACGGACATGTCTGATTAAATCACTGCAGTGATGTCGTACCTGCTCATATGTCCTATTATGCGTGCCTATATCATTTACCCGACGGACGAGGTCTTGCCACAGTGCAGCCCTCTCCTGCTGATTCTGGCTGGTGCGGGAAAAGAGTATTGCATAGTCCCGCACCAGGCTCTGGTGTATCTCCTCATCCTCAGCTGTGGAGTAGGTGGGGTTCCGCTGGTGGGCCATGTACCTGAGAAAGAAAATAACCTGGTATCAGCAATATATGTCAGCAGACTTTGGCACACATACTACACATGCTACTCGACTGTTATGATACAACATATCTCACATATGTAGCATCTGTCTGTCTATTGGTGGATACACATGTAGATGGCCAGGTATCAGTGCTCGGCCAGCAACTGTGCAACAGTACCTGGCAGACTCCATACGACATACTACCAAACACCAGCAGTCAGAACACTGATTCAGGTCAGAAGCACCTCCTCACTCTGGGGGTTTGTATCTAGGTACTGTATGGCCTACATCGGCAACTACTGTGGGCTGACCACACACTGATTGCCCTAGATATACATATCCCACTTCCACCACCAGCACAGATGACTATAGTGCATAACATTACAGATACAAACTTTACACTTTGTAACAGTGATATGGTATCCTTACAGCCCACTGGGCCAGTGGCAAATACAACCCACAATGCTGACCCCTACACAATTGCTTTCTACAGACATCTCCAAGAATGCATGGATCATGCAATCCCATATATGACCAAGACACTCTCCACAAAGGGACAGCATCCTGTCTGGTGGACCCCAGCCATAGACAGATTGTATTACAGAAGATGGAAGCTACTGCAAGACAGAGCATCATTCACTGAAGGGAGGGCATGTCTGAGCAGCACTGGTAAGGATCTATTTCCCATCATACTGACTACATGGGCAACATTGAGAGGGAAATCAAGAGTGACACTACAGATGACCAGGAGGCCTTCTTCAGTTATGTTAGCAACCTGGTCAGGAGCCATCCTCTATGCCCATAGGTAGTACACAACACATATTTCACTGACACCACAGATATCGACAACATTGTGGTGGACAGGTTCAGTGCAGGTGTCACCCCGCCCTCTCCCCTGTAATAAGGCATAGTTATCCCAGCTGACTGTAACCTCCCTGTCATCACAGATGTCCAGGTGAGAGACACCCGCAGGACAGCAGAATACACAACATGGATGGGACCTAATGGTATCCCCAGTTGCATGCTACATAACCTCTGACAGGAGCTAAACACACATATAGAAGTGCTATGTAACACTAGCCTGACTACAGGATATGTACCTGTACACTGGCACACAGCAGCAGTGGTTCCACTCCATGAAGGTGGCACCTCACCATACCAATACAATACAACACAATACATTACATTACAATACAATACTATACGATATGCTATTGCCCCTGTGTCTACAGCAGCGTACTGTTCTGCTACCCTGACCATTGTGACACATGTGGTGTGATGGTACCTGCTGCCGTCACACAGTTACACAGGGTGACTCATATGGCATATTACCTATCTGACTAACATTCAGCAGGGGTATGTGTGACATGTACTCATGGGAGTCTCGCTTCTTAACACTGTGTGGTTTATTGCAGGGTGTGTCTTATCTGTGAGTAGGAACTCTTACCTCCACATGTGCACACTATTGCAGTGGCACGGATGACACACAGCAGACATTTAGGTTGTGGATGGTGGGAGGTGTTACTATGGTTGTTGGACATCTGTCATGGGTGTGACCTCCATATGTAAATCTGGGAGTGGTAACCTCTATGTGGGTAGCATATGTGTACTCTGTGGTGTTGTCAGTCACTGTGCATTGGTAATGTGTTTGAGTGCGTTGTCACAGTGTTGTACATGTCACTGTGTCCTTCTCCATATCTGTTGCTGTCATGTGAGGTCCATACCATGGCATCCATTATGTGGTGTGGGGGTACACCGACCTACATGTCCATACCTGACTCACCATGTCTGCGGACACATACCATGTGCAGGTATTCCAGGGATAGTGTGCCACTGTGACTATCATTGGGGCCACTATTGTACACATTTCTAACCCTGCTCACCCCTGACACATGCAGTGGTGGGCGGCCAATCACATATCTGGTGGTTACTGGTGTTGGTGATCTGGAATGTGGTATGATACTCCGGATTTGACACTGGTGTTCACTCCATGCTTTTGTCACCAGGCACCTGTTGCAATACATCTGTACACATGTGCCTCCCTCAGACTTTATATATGTCTCTCTCTCTCTCTCTCTCTATATATATATATATATATATATATATATATATATATAGATATATCTATATGTATATATATATATATATATATATATATATATATATATATATATATATATATATATATATATATATATATATGTCCGTATACATATACACATATATATATATTGATGTACATATATTGCTATAGATGTGGAGGGCACATAGGGGTGTGAGTGACAGAGGGGGTGGGACAGGCTGTGTTGCAGGTCATCATATACAATCATACCTGTAGGTAGTCAGATCAGTCTGTCTATGTATATGTATCTACATATATCTATATCTGCATGTGTGCATTACATAGATATGTTGGTACAATATTCTATCGACATCTGTCTATGTATTCCTACATCTCTCTCTCTATGTATGTATACATATATGCATATCATATATATATATATATATATATATATATATATATATATATATATATATATATATATATATATACACATACATATGTTGACATACATACATATCCATATGTTGGACAGGTATATCAACATATTTGTCTACCATACTGTATACACACACTAACATACTGCTAAACATACATAGCTGTGTAACCTAATTTGTACATGGCACTACAACCTACAATCAAACAACATTGATATGTGCACATAGATGCTCTCACATACAAATGTATGTACAGCCTTCACTGATAGTTGCTGTATGTCTCCTGCCCTTTACACATCTTCATATACATATGGATACAGACCAATGACACATATGGAGGGTTCACAGTATGTACACCTTTGTAGTATTACTTTACATTACCTGTGTTTGTCACAGCTGCTTCTGCTGCTGTCTGGTTCTCTGTCCTGCTGCTCCACTTCCCAGTTGTCAGCTTTCAGGTAGCTGTTGCTGAACAATTCATTTCTGTCTGCTTAATTGCAGTTTTCTCTGTCTCTCTCTCTCTCTGTCTCTGTCTGTCTCTCATGTCCTTCTCAGGGTGAAATGAAAGTATTGCATGAGTGGACATGGAGTACAGCATACTTTTGTAGGTATCTGCATATGCCCATGTGATGGCCTCTGCATCAATTGTTAGCCAGCATTTGCTAATTGCATGCAGCCAGTTGTGTACTGATTGCAGTTCTCACTGTGATTTCAGAACAGTGCTATAAAACGGTGTGTGAGATAGGCATAGCCCTTTCAGATGTTAAGGGCAGGGACCATGCTGTTATGCTGTGGACAATGTTCTGTGAGTGTAAAGGTTGGTATCTCTCTCATATTTCCAGGTGTGTTGTAGATTAACATTCCTCCATTCATTTCTCCAGTTTCCTGTACTAACTGTGTATGTACACTGACAACTACAACTACTACTATTGTTAACGTGTGTGTGTGTGTGTGTGTGTGTGTGTGTGTGTGTGTGTGTGTGTGTGTGTGTGTGTGTGTGTGTGTGTGTGTGTGTGTGTGTGCTTTCCTTTCACTTTTGCTTGCACTCTGTTGCTAAGGCTTCAATAGTTGCCCTTTACAGTCACTACTTGTATGCCTGCTAGGTGTCTTGACTGTAGTGTGCTGCTGTAGCTTTCCTATTTTCCATGTACATTCACACCTTGGAATGCTTGCTATATCTGCTAGGGTGTTACAGCATGCAGTGTGGTCTGGCCATGGTGTGGGCCTTGACATCTATTAGGGTATTTGAGTATGCTGCTGAGCAGGCCCCAGAGACTTTCAGGTTAATCAGTTATGTGCCTCATGGAATGGTACATATCAGTGGGGTACACCCATTAAAATGTCTGGTATGCTGCAGTTGTGACTGTGGGTTAGCATGAGCATATGTATTACTACACTTTTTCTGCCATGCAGTGGTGAATACTTTCCGGACTCCATAGTTACCATTGCATGTGTTACACCTTTCTGCCTACTGTTTGTACATTTCACATGGGGTCTGTGGCCATCCCTGTAAGACATTCACTGTTGCTATGTCTAGGTTCTTAACTATTCAAATATGGTGGTGTTGGACCCGTCATGTGTACAGATATTTGCAGGCTGTCCACATTTCTGCCTCATAATTTGGTCAATATCTCATGCACACCTTTATCTGGCAAGTCAGTCTGGGCTCAAGTCAGAATATGGTGACAAACATTCAAGTTCCAGACTGCATACCCTTCCAAACATCCCACAAGGTGTAGACCCTGTTACTTTCTGAACTGTCTGCATTTGTTGTAACTTTATTTGTAATGTGTCCCTGGTTTTGGGCCTTTGCTCCACATATTTTATTACTTGGTCCGATGTGTTCCTGTAAGAGGTTGTGGGGTATGGGCAGTGCTTATCCTGCTGTGAGTATGTGTGTGTCTTGCAAGGTGCTATGGTGACATTATTACCTACTAGCTTCCAACTAGCATGGCTGTTTCTGTTCACACACTACTATTATGGAAATCCACCAGTTTTGTTTGTGATTCTAAATGTCATGCTTTGTGTACGACACATCTATATTCCCTTTACATTCATTCCTACTGTTACATGATATATTTACTTTAGCACAATGCTTTTATATAAGAGTCATGGCTTAGTGGTAAGTCATGCAGACTATAGTTGCCAAGGTCCTGGATTCGGGACTCACAGTGGGATTTTATTTTTCTTTTGAACTGAGTACAGGACCTGTCAATCAAAGTGCCTAAGGCACTTTTAAGCAGTTGTAACCAGGTTAGCGCTGGTTTGCACGGAGCTCACGCATGCGCACTGGCGGTTAGCTCTGCGCACACAAGCGCACACCTGATTACAACCACTTAAACGTGCTTACTCTTGTGCACACCCGCGCTATTTTCCTTGAAAGAAAAGAAAAATGGGGAGACAGGAAAGTGGTGAAAAAGGGGTCACAAAGAGGGTAAGACAGTAGGGAAACAAGCTTGGGATGTGCAGGAGGGATGTAGGTAAGGCCCATAGCCGCCCATTTTTTCAGCAGCAACAGCTGTGCATATGTATGTAATTTGGTGTGACATTTGAAACCTTCCACCCCTGAGAGGTGTCAGGACAACAATAATACTTGTTGTACAGCCAATTGGAATTGATAGGTTCCATGTCCAGTAGACATGTGTGCGGAATGGGCAACTATGTATGGGGCGTAATTTTTTTGTGGGTACAGAGTGCCCTTTTTTTTTTTTTCAGGTGAGAGTGGTATGTCAGGTGAAGGTAGTCGGTACAGCTGGGGAGGTAGGTTGGGTAGGTTAACAGACAAGACAAACAAGACGCATACAGGGGCGGTGTATGACACATGGGGGGGTTACACAATTGACGGGGACGGAGGTTTGGATATCCAGAGCCCATGAGCCTACAGATGGCAACAGTGGAACTGATATCCCCACCCATAGGCAGTTGCCACTGTTCCTTCACTGCCCAGGACAGGGCTGTGCTGGGGGCTGTGTAGGCGGGGCAACGGGCATGCCCGTTAATTGCACCACCTGTGCCTCGAGCTGGCGTAGGGGCTCGAGGACAGAGTCCCGAATCTCCCTACGCACCACAGTCCGGACGCTATGGAGGGTGAGTGGTGGATCTCCTCCGGCCACACTTGCAAAGGAGGGGCGAGCCCCATCCCCTGCAGCGCTTCCACCCGCAGGTGGCACAGGGCCACCGGAGGAGGGTCCGGACTCGGCACTAGTGCCAGGTGCACTCGTCAGCTGAGGTGGGAGAGGTGGGTCCGCTGGAACCCGCATTCCCTGTCGTTCTATGTTTTGCATTATGTCATGACAGTTTGGGTTAGTGACATATAATACCATTCACAATTAGTTGTAACAGCATGCAT
This sequence comes from Protopterus annectens, assembly GCF_019279795.1. Taxonomy (NCBI): domain Eukaryota; kingdom Metazoa; phylum Chordata; order Ceratodontiformes; family Protopteridae; genus Protopterus; species Protopterus annectens. Next base: position 787,579,438 of record NC_056728.1, on the reverse strand, counting down.
TAGTATTCCCATTAACCAAACACCGAGATATTCACACCATTGAACAGCGTGCATAACACATGCATAATTTGAACAGTAATACACAGTCCAACAACATGCAGGGTTGACTGATGGCAACAGGCCATCAGGTGTGGATGTATGAACAGGGCGGATGTATCAACAGACATGCAAATATATATGACCCAACAGGACAGACGTCCAGGGGTGGTAATTGTGATTGCACATACCATTTTCACGTGGAATGGGTTATAGGTGGTTAGAGGGTGGGGTAAATAAAGTAATATTAACACCTTCGAATACAAATACATATGCTGTACATTTCTAATAGCTACAGTTATATACACACTACTGTTCTAACTACAGTGTCCTATATGTTAACTACTTAACCTTGCAGATGGGACTGTTACTGCAACATCAATCTACATTTTATTTGTGTTCATACACATTCATATCGAACTTTGTTCAGATACATCATCCTGTTACCTTTGCTTTATATACTTGTAGACAAGTGTGGATGTTTGGTATATCAGACAATCATCCTATCTGCGTATTTCAGACTGGGAGCAACATATCCAGATTTTGGTGTACACATTCCACATGCAGCAACACTTTGAACAGATTTTGCTGTTTGGTTCTGAGTCTCACATGCATTTAATTCTGTCCTAACTGCAGTATAGTTTATTCAGGGGTTATTACTACTGTATTGCTGTATTCCTGACACTTTCTCACACTCTCTCACTTGCTTTCATGTTACTATTCAGACTGGTACTTCTAGGCTTTATTGACATGTTTTAACAGTAATTATTACAGTTCTTTCCAGCAGTCTCACTTCTGTCATGTTTCAGTATTTCCACAGGGATATATTTCACACATGTGATTTCATCCTCTTCTGCAGCTGTACTTTACATGCTGCTGCAGGTTGTGTACTATTTTCTTACAGGCAGGGCAGTTTTATTTCGAAATATATGTTGGACAGTGTCATGTTTAGTTTACACTTACAGGCTGGGAACTGTTGTAATCAGGCAATACTTGCATACACTTTCACACTGTTACTTGCAGATTTAATTCCTTCCTGGCTACACTGCACTCTTTTGCTGACTGTCATACATTTATATATCTTTACAGTTACTAGTAGTGGATTACTGACCTGCCTGGTGGCGCAACCGCACCAGCCTATCTGCATAGGCTCTGCGGTTCACAGAACGGACACCTGCAGCTGTAATATAAATGAAGTAATATTGGAATACACATCTCCATAATTTCAGGTAGTTTAACTTTCTACATACATAATTAATTGTTACTTACTCAGTGGTGGGGCGTTGGGTGATTGCCGGGCCTCCTGGATCCAAAGGTTCAGTTGGTCCTGCTTGCGTCTCTTCAGGTCCGCATGGTGGTGATGGACCTGCTCACCTGTCCTTGGAATTCCTGTGGCACTGGTGAGTTCATGAGCCAACTGGTCCCATGCCTCTGCCCTGTACGCTCCCCAGAGGACCTGGCCCTGCATGAGTTGGGCCTCATGGTTGTGGACTAGGAGCCAGGCCATGTACCTGGACTCCTCAACACCCCACCTCTGCGCTCAAAAGCGACTACCCTCTCCTACACCTGACATTCTGCCTGCAGGTCTGTTCTACAATCGTTTATGCTGTGTATTCCCGCCTATGGGGCTTATATAGTCCGTTTTTCCCGCACATATCTGTGATTGGCCATTTTGGAATTGTATCAACATCAGTAAACCTCCATTGTCATGCTGTAGTTTGTATTCATTCCTATATATGAGCTATTATTGCATTTCTAGGTACTGCTGTCATGGCTTAGTGGTTCTGTACCTTGACTATGGTGTATAGTATACTGGGTTCAAACCTGGCCACTGCTTTTTATTTTTCATGACTGTCTAGACATGTTGAGGGGTGTGTCTGTGTAAAGGCAGTTTTGATACGGCTTGCTCAACGTTGCCCGTCGGTTAGCTTGTTTGCACGGTGCGCAGCTCCACGCAAACGGGGTACACTGGTTTAAGCCTCATTTGGCTATCGGCATGCATATTCCGCTCAGCTCAGTTAGGGGCACATATATTTAGCATGGTAAACCACTGCTCAGCTACGGGCACTCATTTTGCACCAGTTAAACCAATGCTTATCTATGGGCACATACACTCACTCTGTTGTACTGTAGCTCAGCTATGGGCACATCTGGCAGTTTATATTAATTTCTTAGCTCACATTTATTCAATATAAATGGGGTATTTCATTGCATTTTACATATATTCTGGTTTTATGTGTACATATGTGTCAGGGACTTGTTTCCTGCTTATTTTGCAAAAAAAAAAAATTTGTGTTGTGGGGGCTCGAACCATGAATGCCTGCTCTGCAGCCGGCATCTCTACCGCTACGCTATTGCTTCCTGGCTTATTTTGCATATTTAGTTCTTATATGCTTTCCCATTGACTGCTAACTGTAGCTGCGTTACGGCACGCCAGCATAAATGGCGCACTCACGGCTAAACATCTTTACAATTTAAAAAATATGACATGTTCATTTAGATTGTTTTATGTTTAATAGTCTGTAGGGGCATGTGTTGTGTTGTGTTTATTCACATTTCCGTGGACTCTGTTGTGGGTGTCTACTTTGGGCACTTTTACACTTCTGGGGGCGTGTCCGCTTGCAGGGCTCAGCCTACGGACACGCCCCCTACTGTCTTACACGGACCGTGTTCGACTTAGGTGTGATTCAGCATGCTCTCATGAATATGCAGAGCATGCTGACATCACTCCGTTTAACTGCAGCCTCCGTGTAAGAGTTATAACTCTTACACGGAGGCTTCGTGAATCCTGGGGAGAGTCATTATGTGAACTAATCCTTCCTTTATGCCAAAGGTAGTTTATCAACCATTAGCCTACTACCAATGCTGAAAAGTATAGGAAAATGAGTACTGACTGCCATGGGCATCAACAAATCCCTTAGATTTCATAATGACAAAATACCATTGAGACAGTCTGACACACTGTTTGTATCTTAATACAACACAAGAACAGTTTGGCTCAGTTTCAAAAGAGAACTTTTCCACAATGGCTGGTTACCTTTATTCTGTTTTTATTATGAAAATATAGCATGTCTTTGTCTAAAAAGGTTAGAGCTCATTGTACAAAACCATTTGCCACTACAGTAACCTTCTTGAAAAGTATTTCTTCACAGAGTATTTGTGACATGACCATTTGGACATTGATACATAATTTTATTAAATATTACAAACTGAATTCCAGATAGCCAAGGGAAATATTTGTTATTATTGAAACATGTGAACCTTATACTCCACTTTGGGGAACAGGCAACAAAGTGTTTGGCATTTTTCATCAGTACTGTTATTTCTGCTACAATGGTCTTATGAATATAGCGCAGTTGGTATCCATACCCAGAATAACAAAATGTGTCTTCCAGCTACACAACCTTGTGCTACACATCTTACTATCCATATGCAACCTTGTTCTTCTCAGGTTTCACCTATATGCCTATTTTTTTGCCATTTTACATGCTTAATATGTCATTTCACAAAGGGTATCTTATACTTCTTTGATGAAGAAATAATTAAAAAAAATATTAAGGGTTGCTCCTGCCATCATTAACCTGTATGTGCAACAGGCTTTAATTCTAGATGCAGCTGCTGCTGCTGCCAGACCTGGGTGGAGAAGGAGAAGGGTGTTCAGACCCTGTTTGACATATCATGGATTGCATGATACAGAAACTGTAGAGCGATACATGGTAGATAGGGAAATAATAGAGGAAATGTGCAACTTCAGACACCCTCACCTGAGACCAAAGGGAAATCATGTAGAACCCATCCCAGTGGAATGAAAGGTATGTATAGTATAAAGAATTCTAGCTACAGTGACTTTTTGGAGGCCCACAGGGGATATATTAGGGGTGCCACAGGCGTCATCTTCTAAAATCTTATATCTCTTTCCAAATGCAATGCTACAATATGGTTGTATATATCTGGTTCTCATGCACCTCAAAGGAGAGAACCATAACCATGTATCAGTTTTATGCCATAGCATATTTCTCTGAGGTGTTGGGAGCCATAGACTGCACAAACATAGAAATAAAAGCCCCACTTGTTTAACAGGGAAGGAGGTATATCTACAGAAAATGATACCTCTCCATTAACTATCAGGTTGCCAGTAATGCCCAAGAGATCATCTACAATGTGTGTGCAGTAAGTATGGCATTTTCCACAACTCACACATATGGCACACCTGTGACCTTTACACAGGGTTTGTTAGGGGTGACTTTCCAGAAGGGCATCTGCTAGGGAATGTAGGTAATGCACTAAATCCTTGGCTCTTTTCACCCATGACAAATCCACACAACTCCACTGATCAAGGATACAGCAATGCCCATGCACAAATTAGTAATATAATAAAACATGTATTTGGCTTGCTCAAATCAAGGTTTCATTGCCTAGACACATCAGAAGGTGCCATGCAGTACTACTCAGCCTCCTCTGCAAAAATACTCACAGTATGTGCCATGTTGCACAATTTAATTCTCAGGAAACAGCTTCAACAAGAAAAACAAGTCCCAGGACCACAGGCAGGGTCAACAACTCCAGCAGATACAGATGAGAAGTCTGAAGAAGAACCACCTGCTGCAGATAGGGCTGGCAGACATAGATGTGCACAATATGCCATGGATCTGGCTAAGAGGCAAGGGGCAGCATACACAATTACCACCTAACTGAAAAACTAAAATCCTAAGTGCATAGAAATATTAAAACTGATGCCTGCCAAAGTCTTCATTGTTTACCTAACCATATAATTGTTGAATCCTGTTAGCATCAGAAAAAGTCAACCCCCAAGGACACATCTTGCAGCTTCAGTATTATACAATATAAGTGCTGAACATATAAAAAGTCTCAACTCTACGGTAATATCAGTGGTAAGTCCAATACTGAGCATCAGTCATGCCATTTGACCAATGTCGATAACACAATAGTGTGCAGGTCAGTGCTATCCATCAGTTATACAATTTTAAGAGCAAGTAACTATTCATAGCTAGTAAGATTAAATTAGAAAGAATAATACAACCAGTACAATTGCAGTCAACATGTACATAATTAATACTTCACAACTAAATAGAAAAAATAAATATCAATGACACACTGTTTTGCAATACATGTAACAAAAGCAAATAGCTACTGACTCTGTGCATCAGCTATAAGCAACACAAAGTCACAAAGAAATGGGCAAAAGGCAGGGTATGGTCATCATCACTTGCACAGGGTGGGGGAAGGGGTTACAGGATGGCAAAGGTGACACCAAAGATGTGAGCGTAGATGAGTAAGAAACAAGTTTTTCTGCAAGTATACACATTTTCAGAGCCAGTAGCAACAAACTACTGTTATTGAAGAAATAGTTTAGAAAAAGTGTGTGTGTGTGTGTGTGTGTGTGTGTGTGTGTGTGTGTGTGTGTGTGTGTGTGTGTGTGCATGCATGCGTGCGTGTGTGTGTGTGTGTGTGTGTGTGTGTGTGTGTGTGTGTGTGTGTGTGTGTGTGTGTGTGTGTGTGTGTGTGTGCGCAGTGGTATGGACAAAATTATCTTTATTGTATGTGGGTCTGCATGAACACAATCAAAGCACCTGTGTTAATACTACATCCTTGCATCTTAGATAGGTGTCATCCATGCATGGTAGAGTAGTCAGTTCACAGTTGTTGTCCACAACCATGAGAACTAACTCTGCCAGGAGTTGTACTGGTAATTCCATATCCCTGGCTAGAAGTCAGGGTGCTACCTGAATGTGAATGTTGCCTGCTGGAGGAACTGTCATCGTAATGACATCAAAGACCATGATCACATGGTCTACCATGTCTGACTGTGGATATTTCAACCACTGACAGAGAAGCAGAAGTAGTGCCACTGTGGGAGAGGGATCTTGCACAGCCATGTCAACAAACACCTGACAATGTAGCACCTCTCCAGCCACATGGATGCTAACCCTACCCCAGCAGACATTGCATTACAGATATAGCCCGATTCACTGTGCCAGTCATCCTGTCCAAAGAGTCACCCATATGGTTCAAGCAGTCTTGTATATCAGAATGCACAACATACAGTACTCACACTATCTCTTCCAAGTCTCTGGTCGAATGTGCCTGTGCCTCAGTGACAGCCCTACACATACATTGAGTGGCACCTACTGACACACCAACATCAGGAGAAGTATGGACAGCAGGCCTCCTCTGAGCACCTCTACAATAACCCTGTGTGGTACCTCACCCACCCTCATGATGGCTATGAGAAGACTCAACCAGTTCTGCAACTGAAGTAACTGCACTGCCCTGATCAACTGTGTCACCCTCAACCTGTCCTACCTCTGAGGGCTCTATGTCTTTGGTATGCATAGGCATACTGACTATGTAAATATACGGGAAGGAGATGTAGGAGCCACAGCCTCAGTGTCCGACTGAGCTTCTGTAACCTCAGATTGTGCCTCATCATCACAGCCATGATCATCAGATCTATTTATACTCTGATATCAAGTGGTTGGAGTTCCACAGTGCCAGTGGCAGGATCACCTATATTAATAAGTAATTAATACAACAAAGACAAATAAAATAAAAACTGATTAAGCTTATGTTATGGAAAACATAATTTAACTCATTCACTCCATTGGATATCAGGAAGTTTGCACTGTAACTTTCAATGAGAGGACCCTAAGCCTTTTGACAGAATAAAATTATGTCCTCACATTTCAAACAAATGTTCACATCTGTGTAACCATAGGGGTTATGAAAGAAGTATAAATGGCAAACTTTTCAGCACAAACTCTTTTAATAATGGCAGTCTTCTTTATGCTGTAAGTCATAAACAGAATTTTATAAGATACAGTAAGCACAGTAACAATTACATTTGTAATATGTTGAAAACAACTTACAATGTCTCAGCAACCACTCAAGTTACACACATGCTGTCAGTAGCATTTTATTCATCTAGCTGAAAGGTTTCATATGAGGCTAAGGAGTTCTTTCTGTGTTATTTGGTTGTTGAGATATTTAGAAAAATGTGAAAATTATATCTATATACATTAATATCATAAAACAACAGTCAATATATGTTTACCAGCACTAGACAGAGGTGAAATACTAATGCAGTTGAATTTGCCATTGTGTAAGCTTTAAGATTAAATCTTTTAAAACCTTATACATAGCATGGTTTTGGAATTATTGATGTAAATATGAACAAGCAATATTTCACACCTAGAAGCATCAGTAAGAGTTAAATGCAGATGCACCTGGAGGCGTCACCTGGACGTAATGAGTTCTAGATGCAAATGTATTTAAAATGGACTTTAATGCATACATAAATCTACTTTATCTGCAGTAAAAAAGCAACTGCCTACCATATGCAGATGGTTGTGCAAAATCACTACTAGATGTGCCTAGACAGAAGAAATGGAAATGAAAGGCAGTTGATGCGTATCACAATTCAAATGATACAATAAACAGAAAACAATCTACTTTACATCTACTTAAAAAGAAACATCTTTTACAAAAATCTTCTCTGCAGTTTTCTTCTCCACCAACCTCTCTCTGTGCCTCTTCTTCCCTACCCCACCCTCTCTCTCTCTCTCTCTCTCTATATATATATATATATAGCTAAATATAGACAAGACAAATGATTTCTTATATGGCATACGTGGAAGTTCAGCAGTTTTCACAGTTTGGTTCTTCCACCTCAGCACCAATATTAATGACTCTTTCTGAACTTTCTGATGAATGGTCTGGACCTCTGGCAGTAAACAGGAACTCTTCTGTCTTAGTAGTGGTTCAGTGGCAGGACCACCACTAATAGCCATCCTTCCCGGACAACTGCAGTTAGCGTATGCATTGTGTTCTTAATCATGTCACTGGCACAATGTCTTATCTTCTGGTAATCCTAACCATGTCCTTCAGCTGCATTAATGTTGTTGATTATCTGTATTCAGACTCCCAGAGAAATTTTTCCATAGTCTCAGGCAACATTTACAACAATAAAATTTTTCATTAAAACAAACTACATACATACCTATGACAACATCAATAGACAGGGAATGCAGAAATCAAACAATGGTATTGTAACATTTAATGTATCCATAATTGCAAAACAAATCAATTAGTAAGAAAAAGCAGCATACTATAACAGAAAATCAGTTCTGAAAGTAGACAAGAGTATAGTAAGCCAAATAGCAGTACAAATGTGTGGCTCCAATCTGCCTTACTACGATACAAGTATCTTACCTACACAATTAACTTATATAGTGCAGACTCAGCCCTATGAGTGCTGTGAATATGCAAATCAGGTGTCAAATTATTAGCATTCCTGAATACCAAATCTGCTCTATGTGCTGGGAAAGTAAACATGGTGTAAGGACATTCACAATTCTGTGCACAAGCCCTAGCAGTGCAAGAATGAGCATTGACATGTGTTACTTGCTATGGGCTTGCAAGTGTGAATAATTAGTCTAACTGCAGGAATAATTAAGTTGTTCACTACTACTCTGATGTACATTTACTGATAGTGTGTCAGGGAGAATGGAGTTATCAAAATGTTATTGACTGACTTAGGAGAGAAACCCTTTATATTACTTGCATTACTAAAAGTTTAAGATCTAGCTGTGCATCTGAGGAGCAAGTTGTGGTCTGCAATTCATATGAAATGCATAGTTAAAAAATAAAAGCACATATTAAAATAAATGCAAATGGCATTACATTTATGTCAGACTAATGTAAAAGGAGAATAGTGCTAACAAAATAAGAGTTCAACAAAAAGCTGTATTATTGCAAACACATTTTTTTCTATTGTAACTGGAATTATTAGGTTAACTGATAGATATATACCATTCATCTACACATCTGCTGGGAATTTACAAAGGACAACTCTAAGAAAAGGCTTATGTAGGACCTTTAAAATAAATTATACAATGTGATTTCTTGAGTATATGTAAGCCACTTTCTGTACTTCACAAATCTGTCTGTTGTCTATGGAAAATAGCAAAATAGTCTGGAATGTGCCAAGTTCATGCCATGGTATCAAGGTTAAACTCTATATGTGGGCGTGTTTGTGTGCCATCTGTAGTGCACATATTTTCATCTAATAAGACATCCAAAGTTGACAAAGCAGCACAAAGAGATACTCATTTTTTTATTGGCATTATCCTTTGTGCACTGCTTGGCATTGTGCACTAGAGAATGTCTGCAGTCATTAGCAGTGAATGATGGTTCATCTCTCTAGACAAAAATGATGCTTTATATGCCATCTGCTTTCAGCAAAGCAAATAATTCTTGTGCTGGTGTGCTGCCATCAGCACTCTGGATAGTACTGAGTTTGGAAAATGCACCTGTCAACTACATATCTCTGTGGAGCAATGTGTAATTGTACTGAGCTTAGAGAAAGAGAGCAAATAACACAGAGTTTGAATCCAGTTTCATATACTTTTAATGAGTTTTTCAGAATAACTATTGACACACACTTTTCTCTATGAATGTGTTGTTTTTTTTTAGAAATGCAACCTTTCTCTGTATTAGTAACATGTAATATGTATGAGGGGAAATATGCTGTTTTGTAAATTGTGATAACACAAAAGCAGTAACATAGCATGTGAAAAACTGCATTATATATGAAACATTACATTAACATATCTCTCAAGTAGTAGTCCTGACAGACATTAATTTCCTTTGAAATGGTATACATTAATTGTATCTGCTGTGTTAAAAAAGATCTAATGTCAGCTGCTGTCTGTCACCTTTCACATTACTTGGCATTACCTAAACTCATGATAATATGAGACAGAAATTCAAGTTTTGATGTGAAAAGATGTGAAAAGGGTGAATGTCTGAGTGTAATGCATTATGTGCAATGTTCATTGGTATACCTAAAAATAACCATTACATGCTAAGGTCTTTGCTAGATATACCCTTTGATTGTTTTCATTCCCATTTCAACTTTTTTATTTTATTTTATTTTATTTGCCTTTTGCATTTGTATGCCATTTGGCAGTGTGCAACCAGTGTTATGGCTGAAAGCCCAAAAACAAATATGACACATAACTATTTTCACCTTTGACACATTATGTGTCATATGTATTTATGTACTGAAATAATAAAATAATGATAATTAATAAATTAATAAAGAATTGATCTTATTTTCTTTGTTTTTGTCTTCCCCAACTCTTACTTTCTTTTTTATTTTACTTTATTTTTGTAATATATTCTTTCTTTCTTTTTTGTGATACTTTGCTGCTGAAACCAACATGACAATTACTATAACTATCGGGAACTAGACTAATCAAAGCAGTTTGGCCCACCATGCAAGTCTCTGTGGTGGTACCACCACAAGCAGCACAGACATTCAGCATATCTGAGTCACAATCTGTCAGTGTTGTTTCCACAATTCCTGCCCTCCCTGTTCCACCTGTGTCAGGTAGCTCTGCCCTAGCTGCTGATGCAGTTGTATACTCCAGGAGAAGTACTAGTGGAGGTGACTATCTTGTCACCCATCAGGAAATGATACAGCTGGTGGAGGTCATATTTCAGATGGGTCTTGGGGCCCAAATCAGCAGAATTGAAAATGTCCTGCATTAGATTTCAAAACCGACACCACAAGCAGCATGGAGCCAGGAAACTGACTCAGGAGGCAGTGATGACAGTTCTGTGAGTGAAGATAAGATTCTCACTGTGTTCAATCCAGATGTGGAAGTACCTCTGTTGTCCCTTTCCTATCCACAATCATGGTGTCCCGCAACCTTTTATGTCTATCACCATCCCTGTGTGTTTTGTATGCCCTGTATATCTGACCTACTACCTAACCTACCCTTCCTACCTGACCTTCTTATTCTTAAGCTCCTTCTTCAACTGTCCTCTATCTTCATCAAAAAAAAAGAAAAATGGGTACTTGTCCCACGAAAATAAGTACATCCCATACATAGCTGTTCACTTCAACAATATGTCATCTTGACACACTTGATTTGTTACTAAAGGGTATACATTTTTCTGTTGTTGTCACCCATTCTTGGCATGGTGACAGCCAAAATTCATCAAATTCTGTATACAATTCTACATATATGCTGTGAAAAAGTGGATAGCTATGGTGATTTCCTACCACTATCCTAAAAATTCCCATATTCTTTCCCCGTGTCCTCACTTATGCTTGTCCCCACCCCCATTGTTACTACTATCCTATCAAGCCCTAGTTCACAAATTTAAGATGGTCAAAAAATTGAAGCACACACAATACACACATGGCCAAAAATGGCTCTTCATAAAGCCTTTAGTTTTTTTGTCCTCAACGTTTGCACAGAGCGTGGCATCATGCACTAATGCAGAGTTGCCATGAATAGCATTTTATTCCCTGTGATAAAAATGGCGAGTTTTTACCATCAATCTCACTAGTCTGGTTATCTTTATGCTAATATGCTTAAACTTGCTGAGCTATAGGAATACAGAATAAAGGCACTACTTTGAAACAATCACTGTGACAGTTATTTGGCTGCTGAATGGAATGAACTAAAAATTCCATTGTGGTGTGTTGAGATAATTCATATGCATATCCACTGATATCTAGGTATAGTGTTAAGGGTCTGATTCCAGACATATGTCAAAATATTATTTCATGTCTCTTTATATTCCTATTATGTGTTCAGCTATGAAAATCTGTCCTCAATCCATGTTGGTACCTTCTATCATATTTAGTCCTGTTCAGCCATAACACATCCCTGTGCACCCCCACCCCATTTCTCTCTTGACCATCAGTTAGATATACCCACCTGCTTTCCCTAATGCTTGTCTGCCTTTCTTGCTAGCTCTACTGATTCCAACTCCTTTCCCTACCTATGTAGCTCCCAATAGCGCTACCCTACTTACTGTTGCATCTTTTCTCTACTCAAGCTGCCTAGCACCTTACAGACTTGCACTCCCTAGACCTCACACCAACATTTCTCTATCCCCCACTTTTCCTCTTAAGTCTGTTCTCACACACTGCAGACTTATAGTCCTTCCTCCATAGTGTTAGGCTAAAGAAACACCTTTAACAACAAACAGACAAAAGGGAAAAAGCTCTCCATTATTAGGCTTAGTTGAACCTCTCTGATTGTTTTTTGGCATTCTGCTCCCTGGGCTGGTGTAGCCCTGCTCCGTTCCCCCTCACTAATGCTCAGGCTCACTCAACTCCCCTACCCTACCCCCATTCCCACCCATCTCCACATCAATTACATGTGTGAATGGGTGTACCTTCATTGAAGGTTGTGCATCAGGGCTGACAACTTGGCATGTAAAAATCTACTGCTAATCATTAGCGGACCGGAGTTCTACTGAGGCGACCCCTAACAGGGAAAAGCCGAAAGACACAACAACAACAACAACTTAACCTGTTCAGACCACACCCACAACATCCTTCACACTTCTACCCAATCAAATCCTCAATCTCAATTTCACTACCACTCCCTCCTAATTTGCCCCTTCAACTTCTGAACTATTTACCCTCCCTATCATTCCTCCAATCACTCATATTATCTTGTTCTGCCCCACTTATCCATCTAATACTGTACAGCCACCTCTCTTCTCCTGAAATCTCACACACCCTTTTTGAACCTTCATTGCCACACCCTTTTACAACATGCTTCTATACCTTCTCTTTTCACTTCCATTACTTACCCTTCTCACTCTAACCACATCATATCACAGTTCTCTTCCTCCTCAACTCCCTAGTCCCACTTTACCTTATCTTCACTATAACAACCCTATCTCCTCACTGCTTCCATATATTATCTTCTTTGTTCTCTCATCACTTCTTACACCTATTTAGATATAGTCTATACATTAAACTCCACTACCACCCCAAACTCAAATTCAAACTATACCCGCCACTCCCCTTTAGGTTTACCCCCTTCATCCCTACTCTTTTACTACTCCTCACAGGAAATATTCATCCTAACCCTGGTCCACAAACCCACTCCTCTGACACCCACATACCACTTACTCCTACCTTCTCCCAAATTCCCACTCCACCTCTGCCCACCTTATATGCTAAACACTTTAAAGTCTTAGGCAATATTCATAGTGCAATAAATAAACTTCCTGAACTCCACTCCTGGTTAACATTACACTCTCCAAACATACTCTCCATCTCCAAAACCTGACTTAAACCTCAAATATCTAACAAAGTAATCCTCTCCACAGGATACAACATATTCCACCAAGGCAGGTCTTCAAAAAAGGTGTCAGGGTAGCTATTCTCTACTCAGAAAACCTCTGTCTCCACCCTCTACCATACTCCCCCACTAGTTTCCACCCAGCTGAGATACTCATAGTTAACTGTAACCTAAACAATCACAAAAAATCGCTATTGCCTCTGTCTATGTACCACCCAGCAACAATATCCCTACACTAGAACTTTCTCACCTGCATATACCAAACAATCACCTATGAAACTATTATCATCAGTGATGTCAATATCGACTGGAACTCTCTCACCACCCTCTCCCCTAATTCCAGCATTAACCTATATGACTTCATCCAACATATCACTGCCCAACTCATATTAATCATCTATCAAATACCAGCACCACACTAGACTGGATACTTACTTCCCACCCCAACCACTATCATAACCTCACTACTCTCCCAGACACACTAAACGATCATCACCCTATCACTATAAACCATCACCTATCCCATACAGTCAAATCCCACATATACAGGGACTACCATAATCTATCCAACTTCAACCCAGATTTATTTAATCAAACACTCTCATCTATGAATTGGTACTTTCTCCAGTACCTTCCCCTTGAGGAAGCAGTCCTTAAATTCAACAGCATTTTCCTTAATACTCTCAACTCCTAGTCCTTACTAGAAAGGATCACATTAGAGCTAACTTTGCACCTTAGATATGTAAAGCCAAACTCTCTCTCATGCATAAAAGAGACTCTGCATGGAAAACCTGGAACAAACCTAGAACCCCATCCAGCCTCCTACTCTATAGAAAATTACATAACACCACAAAAAAAAAAAAAAAAAAATCTCCCTTGACAAGAAAACCTTTTACCTCAACCCTCAAAAAAACCCCACTCTAACCCCAAAAGATTTTGGAGTACCATTAATAAATTCTCGCACCTAGATAATCCCTCCCCTCCCAACCCCTTCCCTAAATCCCTAAATCCTCCCCCTAGAAACTGCTACTATTCTCAACTCCTTCTTCATAGACTCCATTCAGAAACTAATCAAATCTGACAAATCTAAATCATAACACCCCCACCCCCCTCCAACCTCACCAACTATTCTATAAAGCCTATTCCCACAACTGTTATCAGATCTCTACTCTCTAAACTCAAACCCCGATCCTCTTCAGCAGATAACCTACATCCCCTTTACCTCAAAATAGCACCCCCCCTCCATAGCCTATCCAGTATCTATACTTATTAACAGGTCAATTCAAGAAAACCTAATCCCTCAAATATGGAAAAAATAATGTATTATTCCCCTGCACAAAGGTGATAACTCCACCGACCCCTCAAATTTTAGGCATATCACTATCCTATCTCCTATCTTAAAAATCCTAGAGAAGTGCATTCACAAACAACTCATATCTCATATAATTCAAGAAACTCTCTTCACCCTTACCCAACATGGTTTCTGCCACACCATAGTACCACTACTGCTTAACTGTCTTTCACTAACACCATCTCCATCTCACTCAACAACAACATACTAGTATCCTCCCTCTTCTTAGACCTCTCCAAGGCTTTTGATACTGTTGCACATAATATCTTGCTCTCTAAGCTGTCTTCCTTTAACCTATCTACCGCCACCCTTAACTGGTTCTCTTCATACCCGTCAAATAGAGCTCAGTCAGTTAAATAGATGTCAGCTGCTTCCTCATTTCTTCCTGCCCTTACTGGAGTATCCCAAGGCTCCATCCTGTGTCCACTACTATTTAACATTTTTACTAATGATCTCTTCCAATCATGCCCCAACTCCAAACGTATTCAATATCCTGATGACTCCACAATCATCTCTACCTCTGACAATCTAACTGACCTCCATACCCGCACACAAGACACTCTATACTCTGTTGAAAGATGGCTCACTACTCATCAGCTCCTACTCAACCCCAACAAAACTAAACTTCTTCTCTTCCTTCCCAAACCTCTCCATCACCTCAAATCATCCTTCACTATCTCATCCCTAAACAATACAACTATTCTAGCCGAACCACATACTAAACTACTTGGGATACTCATAGATGATGAACTAAAATTCAATACCCATATCAACAACTGCATCAAAAAGACCCACCAGAAAATGGGATTGCTTTACAGAAATAAAAAGTCCTTACCCAAGAATCCAAAGTATCCCTTGCCCAAGGCTACCTCCTCCCTACCTTACTTTATGCTGCCCCTATTTTCACCAACCTCCAAAAGAATCTCCTAAACAAACTGGAGCAAACTTATAATAAGATTGTTAGATTTTCCACAAATCTCCCCTATCGCTCACACCACTGGCTAGGGTTCCATGACCAACTCCTTTCACCTCAACTTCACATGATACACTCCATCTTGTTACAACCACAAACTTGTCCCTCCTTAACAACTCTCCATCTTCCACTACACCCCCAAATGTGAGCTTCATAGCTCAGACCAACACCTACTCCACATCTCCAAACTAAATAAATCCATAGGAAAAAGTCTTTGTAGCCATGCGGTCTCCACACCCTGGAACAAGCTTCCTCTGTCCATCAGATCACCTCCCTAACTCACTCAATTTCAAATGTGCCCTAAAGGAATTCCTACGCAACTCCTGGTCCTGCACCTGTAAAGACCCTACTTGAAAATTTCCTTCTCCCCTACCCCCTTCTCCCTTCTACCCACTCCCTCTCTCTTTCCTCTATCCTAACCCCCCATTCATAAGGTTTTTCTCTTTTCTACCTCCCTCTTCTGTAACCTATGCAACCAGTCTCCTAAATACTCTCTAGTCCTTTTCACAACCTCCACCTTGGCCTCTCCTGAACTTATCCTGCCTCCTCCACAATTTTCCCCAAATCATCCATATGCTACAATTACAATCCTGCATGACTGCCAGGCCTTCCTTTCCTCTTTCACCTATTCCTTAACACTCAACTACTTTTTCAACTACATGTTATTATAAAATATGAAATTGCATCTCCTTAAGAATGTTCAACCATAATCTATACCCTCACTTTTGTATTTTTCTATAGCTGTATTGTTTTTTTCCCATTTTATGCATATGTAATTCTCTTTTGTAACTAATTGTAAACATTGTAACTTGGAGCTTTACTCCTTGAGTCTTTGCTGAAAAAGGGCATCTGCCCAGCCAGACTAACCTGGTTAACAAATGGCAAATAAATAAATAAATACATTTATCTCCATTTACAACATTTTTGACTTTAGCAGCACTAGGAAAAATATCACATAACATTTGAGTAGTACAGCAATAAAGCATTTGCAAACATATTCCATCCCCAGCAGGGAGATGTATTAAACCAACCTTGTCCTGCCCTTGTCTTAATCTTGTTTCTACTCTTCTACCCCTTCTTGTTTTCTGTAGCAAGCACTTTACTGTAAAAGCATGACAGATTAATAATGCCTAAGTTGTCACTGTCCCTTCAATTGTGTGATTTTTAACTTTGTGAATTATGAGTTCCACGGTGGCATGTTGATATAGTTAAAATGGTTCTAATCAAGAACTCTGTCAGACTGACTGTTTTTATAAGACTATTTTATGTGTAGTTGTTGCTACATACTGTATTGAGTCTCAGTTATCCTGCTTCTGTCATAATCTACTTGCTCCCTGCCCCCCCCTCTTTCTATCTCTATCCCCTTTTGTATTATCTGTCAGCATTTTTGTGATGCTTTGCACTGAGTTACACCTGTAACTTATGGGAAATGGCAGTACACAGCTGATGGCAAAATCTTTTTTGGGTTTTTGCCTTTGGCCACATTTTCTGATGCCCTTTGTGCTACTGTGCTTAGCCTTGCTGTGCTATATAAAGACATGCTGATTATTTGTTAGGCTATTAGAAGTAATGTACACCTTATGGGATTTTACAGTTGTCATGAATAAAATGAAGACTAAAGCATACATTCTCCTTTGCTTCAACCTGTTTCAGATTTTAACTTTCTGAAGTAAAAGTTCATATGTAGTCTTCTGACATAATGCTCAGGTCTGTATATTTCTTTTTTGTATTGTGTGAAGGTTTGAATCCTTAAGTATGTGAAAATGTCATTAAATGTGTTTTATATGACTGTTTTGTGTGTTCCTTATTGGGAACACTTTCTTGCACAGATCTTGATAGAGTAATTATGGTGAGAAACTTAAGAGTAACCCAACACAAGCATGTGCAGAAATGGCCCATAAGTAATACTCTTCCTATATCTATATCCCTGTCTCCCAATATTTCTTTCCCATTTGTTGTCCTCAGGATTTTGTGCAGAGGTTGGCATCATGCAGCAATGCTATTGGATGTTAAATGGTGTTTCACATTTTAGGGTAAAAGCTGAAGAGTTTAATTTTGGCAACATTAGCAGAGTTCATATCATACACATTTGCTTAGCCCTGCTGTGCTATAGAAGTACAGATTGATTGTACTGTTGTGAAACACAGACTGTAACGCATTTAATTGGTCTGCTGGATTTAATATATACCTTATGGTTGTCACTACTGTGATGAAGACTGATTTCTATATCTTATACTGCTTCAGTCTGTTGTCACTGTCCCTTGTCACTGCCCTTTCAAATGTGTGATTTTAAGTTTAGAAAGTATAATTTCCTATGTGGTGAGCTAAGATAATCATTCTGACTGTACACTTTAATTTTGTACTGTCAAGGGATCGAATCCACATGCATGCCATATGATTAAATAATGTTTTCACTTCCTAATGGTATGTGTTTAAGTGTGTGTTGCATATATTATAACCTCTCTACTATCATCATTATGTCCTCATCATGTTTCCACTGGTTCTACCTATTCTTGCCCCATAATAAAAACACTTTATTGTGCAGAACAACACCTCTAAAGTGCACAGATGAAATAAACATTTGTGCATCTGAGTGTCTGCTGTGTTCAACACTAAATTTGTGAATGTCTGACAAATACCTGAGGACTGGAGTCATTAAATAATACCATACATTTCATTTGTAAATATAGAGAGGTCAGAAAATGCATGCTAACACAAATCCTATTATACTAGCCAAGTTCCAATACAATTTGTCCCTAATTGTTGGCTTTTATCACCCAATATATTGGGATTTTGTCTCCCAATATTTTTTTTTTACTTTCTGCATACGGAGCCTCACATACGAAGCATGTCATACAAACACTTATAATTGCATTACAACAATTGCAACATGCCTGAAATAGATGGAAATTCACCATATATGAGGGCTGTGTCATTATACACCTGCATCATACATCTAATGAGTAAAGTACTGCAATTATCGTGACAAATGTGCAAATCTTAACCCATGATGCATTAGCAAAACACATATCTGTCCTGGATTTCATAATATTCTTAATGGTTTGTAGGTCTGTATTCCAAATTTGCACATAGATTGCCATGGGGCAACATACACTACTGTTAATTGCAGTTCTAAGTTCAACACCTCACAATATGATTACAGATGTGCTAATACATTGTCATCAGCCACGCAAATGAGCTTGCCGGTGATGTGGTTCAGGAAAAAATTAAAAAAAAATGTGAGTGAACTGCACAACTTCTGTATGTCTTAAGTGAATGTATGTATGTATGTTAATGTATGTATGTATGTAATGTATGTCTGTATGTGTTAAGTGAATTTTATTATGATTCCTGAACATACCATTCTGTAAAGTTATTTCTGTACACCAACATTTATAGGTGTGAATGATGTACAATGGTGTGTAAACTTTTCCCACAAACTTTAGCAGTGGTATTCAGCAGTGCATTGGCATATTTTTGACCTGTGTGGTTGGATTTACACTGCACATTGTCCAGTCATGAGACAATACAAGTAAAAATCACATAATAGATGATCACTGTTTGCATACAGTCATCCTGAGATGCACACTCATGAATGCTTAGTTGTCAGTTTGCTTTTTCACAAGTGTGATTCTCATCAAAACACCATACTGTGAAGCCGGTACACATCACTCACAGTAACACAACCTACATGAATGGCAGGACAAATTATCTGAGCAGGATGTAATTACTTGGAATCAGCACATTGCTGTTAGTTCAACATGTCAAACTATATGCTTTTTATCAAAATCTGAGAAGCACTCTAGCTCCTCTGCAAAACAATAATCTGCTAATCCTTACAAATGTGCATTTTCACACATTTAAAATCAGACCTCTCCCATGGCATGTATGATTCATGTTGTATTCTCTAGACTGTGTAAACAGATAGACATGTGGTTGTAATCCAACAGTGGTGAATTTGTGTTTGTTTGGGGGAGGTCTAGTGGCAGGTATCTATAGTTTCATCAGCATCTGTGCTATATCCATTCCCACTTAGGAGAAACATTTAAACTGGGAGAGGACTCCCCCCTTCACCTTATCCTGTTTTAAACACAAACATATTCTCTGCTACACACTGATAAGGTCATCTTGACAAAAGTGCACTCTCTTCCCATAGAACACAAACTTCTCTGGCACTTGTGGTTAAGAATGCACTGTCTAGATTATATAACCAGATAGGTAGGTGGTTTCAATCCAACAGTGGTGACTTGAATGTGTGACAGGTAAGTATAACTTCAACCACTGATGTGCTGTGTCCACTCCCAGGAATCATTTTCATTTGGGGGTGGGCACTGATGAGGTCATCCTCACAAAATAGTACTCTATCCCTTAGAAGCCAGACTTCTTCTCTGCAGCCTGTGGTTAATACTGTGACCACTGGATTGTGTAGCTGGACACTGGGTGGTTTGAATCCAGCATTGTTTAGTGTCTCTTACCAGAAACCTGCCTCAGTGATGAAGGAACAGAAACAAAATTGTAAGAGGAGTCAGTAAAAGAACTAAAGATTAACTGATATGAAACTTTGAAGAATAAAGTTATATAAGAAAGAAGTCTGCAAAGAGACAGAAGAAGTTGAGTTAACTGATGAACAATTCTCAGACAAAAAAAAAACTGTAGTAAAAATTAAAAATAGATAAGGAAATACAGTGAATCCACTTCTGTTAATGAAAAGCAGAAAATTCAAGTAAATCTGGATTCTAAATTCTAGGTGTCTGTAATTAAATGAAGAAAAAAAAACTGGAGAAAAATGATGACTAGGATACACTTTGCTGTGGAAGGGCAACATAGAGAAAGTAATGGAAGTATGAGAATGGGGTCCACTTACACTAGGATAGAGGGATGCAACCGGAAAAAAGAGCAATCAATAAGCTTGTACAGGTAGCACAGATAATAAACCAGAAGTTGATTTTTGCTAGAACCATCCATTGTAGTAGAAGACAGCAGAAGCTGCCATGCCAGTATTCTGTGGGAGGAAGCTATGCCTTGTACCTTAAAGCAAGTTGGCCAAGAAAGTAACCTTGTATTAGTGGACAAATAGGTTAGCTACATAAGCTCTAAACAAGGTACACATAAGATATGATTCTTCTCAGAGTGCATGGGAGAAAAAATCCAAGTTGTAGGGGAAGATAGTAAGCAAGATGTTTCTATTACTTCTTACCTCTACTTTAATTTAAGGGATTATATATTATATATAGTATGTAAAGAAATAGAAGAATTCTACAACAGTTGCTGGTGTCAATATATTATAGGGCACTAGTAATGCAGCTAGGCCATAGTAGCATGCTGGGAAGTCACCTGGGGATACAAAAAGGAAGACATTTTTATGAGTAAGATTTCACTGTTAAGGCATGATGAAAGAGAACTCGTGTGGTTCATGTACAGAATGCTGGAAAACTAGAGCCGTTCTTGATATAAATGGCCTTTCATCCCATTCTCTTCTACAGAAGTATCAGGCGATTGCATAGTTATCGGTATTGTGGGGACACTAGTAGAATGTAGCAATACGTATCAGTGCCTACTAATAATAATGGATTGTGCTACAAGCTTTGCAATAGTGATATCATCATGCAAAGCTAATGCTACAGCTATTTCCAGGGAACTCATACTTTTTATTCACCAGAGTGGGTGCTCTAAACAAGTGGCCAAAGTACTACCTTTATGTTTAGGGGTTGCATAAGTTAATCAGTTGAAGATGTTAGACTACCATCCACACAATACTGAAGTCCATTCTAACCAAAATTATTGACACTGATGTGAAGAACCAGTACCAGTTGATACCACACTCAGAGGTTTCTAATAATCACTGTTTTCGAAATTTCCATTTCTAGACCAACAGCTTCTCTTTTTGCCTATTTAATAATAGCAAACACAAGGCTACTCTTTCTTGAGCAATTTCACCACTAGCTGAATAGAGCTCAGCCCTTGCATGCCATCAATAATGAACTTCTTCCTAGATATGGCTAAAGCCAAAATCTTCCAGGTGGCACCTGTAGTATTTAATTCCCCACTTAATACTCTCTCTCCTTTCTCTGTCATCTGTAGTATAGTGATAACTTACCTGTAAAAGCTCATTGTCTGAGAGACCATGAGTTGTCATCAGTGGATGTGACAAAATGTACTCCCTATTTAAGGGAGTGCTATACTTTCTGCTTGATAGATGCATCAGCAGGCATTCCCAAGATGAAATATGGAACTCGCTGGCAGCAACCACTCAGCTAAGAGGCCATGGGTCAGGCATGGACTTACTGGCTGTATGGCAACTGTTTAGTCACCTGTATACTGCTGGATTACAAAGGTATTAGCCGCCTTTTTTTCTTTTAGGTTATTTTATTTAATAAAAAAATGAATAAATAAAACCCTATCAGAAGTCTCTCTGGACAGCTTGGGGGGGGGCAGAGACTGCAGATGTAAAAAAAAATACACACACACACACACACACACACACACACACACACACACACACACACACACACACACATATGCCTTAAGGAAGAACATACACTATATATATATAGTCTATAGAATATATAAAATCAGTGAGTTATTTAAGGCATTTTCTGGAGATCACATCATGGTTATATTAGTTAGTGGGCAGGATTCACGAAGGCTTGCATGGAGTGTAAGAGACGTGCAACACTCCATGCAAGCCTCGCGATCCAGGAACAGCCCTAAACTCCGTGTAAGAGACCAGCTAAAACGTCTCTTACACGGACTGGGCGTGGACATGCTAAATACCTCACTTGCATCCGAAAGGTATGCAAATGAGGTATATTAGCGATCCACGAAGCAGAAACCAGTCCGTGTAGGAGACGTTTTAGCTGCAGAAATGTACTCAGTTGACAACTGAGTTCATTTCTACAAAATCCACAATGGAGCGATGTCAGCTCCAAAAAAAGGTTGCATATGAGTCAGGCAGCATGCCAATGGCCAAATATGTGGCCATTGGCAAGATAACCTGATGCAAAAATATTAAAAATATGATTTTTTTTTTCGGCAATCGCCGAGGTTTAAACCCAGCGCAGCCCCGCGCAAACGGGCTGCACTGTATAAAACCATAAAAAAGAAGGTTATAAACCCACAAATGTGGGTTTCATGCAATACATGGAATGACAATGCAGGGAACAGCAGACCAAAACCAACATGGCCACCGTGTAGTGGTTGCTAAGGGGGGAAGCTGAGTCTAAGACATGTAACTAAGCATTAGTAGGCAATCTCATGTAAATGAGGGTTAGGATACTGAATCTCACAGTCACATAGCAAATGAGCATGGTCTGAGTAGTGTAAGAGATACAAAAGGGGGAGGAATAGAGTAGGAGATAGGTGACATCACTGGGGGGAATTGTAGACAGAAACTCAGTTCATTGGAGGCCAGTGTAACATGACAGATGACAGGCACAGATCATGGAAAGAGGTGTGCCACTAGATAAGTCATGGAAAGACAAGAAATGGAAGGTGTACACTGTTACCTACACCAAAGTTTCTTGCTGGCCGTGCATGCGCACGTGTGTGTGCAATGAAGCGCGAGTAAGGCAGTGTGCGCACGTATAAGGCAGTGTGAGCATGTGGGAGCGTGTTGGGAGATGTTTAACACTGTTTGCGTGGGTGTGCGCACGTGTAAGGCAGTCTGAGGATGTAGGAGGCTGTTGGCAGACGTGTAACAGTGTTTGCGCGGGTGTACACGCGTTTAAACCTGAATAAGTTGATCCTTAACCGTGTAAGCACGTGTGCGCGTGTGTAAGCCACTGCGAGCGTGTGTCAGATAGTATGCAACTTGCTCCCCCCTGAGGAAACAGAGAGGAAAAAGGAAGCAACAGAATTAATAGGAAGCTAGCAGGGATAACTGCTGAAGCTAGCAGGTGAAAATAATTAGAAGCAGGCAATTACACAGGCAGAATAGTAGCCCAGCCCAGCACTTAAAACTCTGCAAACAGTAGTGCAGGATGTTTTCATTAAGAGACACTGCAAGACAGGAGTAAGCTAATAGAAGTGAAAACTGAAAAAGCTGAACTCAGAGCAGAAATGCTAGGGGCTGCCATAGCTGTCATAATGAGACATAGGCGACTTGCTGAGGGTGGTGACAATGCAGAAGGTGCCAGACAACCCACAGTGAGGAGACGGAGAAGAGTGTACAGGCCCAGGGTCACCTACCACGGGTTACATGAGCTGGAGATAGTAGAGCGCTATAGAGTGCACAGAGAACTCCTGCAGCAGATTGTTGAGCTGTGCAGGCCACGCCTCACACACAGAACCAACAGAGGGGAACCCATCCCAGTGGAAACCAAGGTATGTGTTGGCCTAAGAATACTAGCAACAGGTACCTTCCAGAGACCAACTGGCGATATGATGGGGATATCACAGGCATCAGCCTCCAGGGTACTACACCAGTTCCTGGATGCTATGTCAGCACATGTCGGCGATCATGTATATTTCCCCAATGCCCGTGAGGTATTGGCCAGCAATATGCGTCTCTTCCAGCAAATAGCGGAATACCCTGAGGTACTGGGTGCTATAGACTGCACGCACATACGCATCAAAGCACCAGCAGAAGAGCGGGGTAGGGCCTACATAAACTGCAAGGGCTTCCCCTCCATCAACTGCCAGGTCATGTGTGATGCCCAGGGCATAATAATGAATGTGTGTGCTGGCTGCCCTGGGAGTTATCACGATTCCCACATCTGGCATTTGACACAGCTGTACCAGACATTTGCCAATGGGGACATCCCACACGGACACCTAGTGGGGGATGCAGGTTATGCACTGGAGCCGTGGCTGATGACACCCATCAGAAACGCACACACACCTGAACAGGAACGCCATAATGAGGCACACGCACAAACATGTAATGTGATAGAGCATGTGTTTGGGCTGCTCAAGTCATGGTTCCGGTGTCTGGACACATCTGGTGGAGCATTGCAGTACACACCAACTACATGTACCCAAATTGTCATGGTATGTGCTATGCTACATAATATGATCTTGCGAAAACAGCTGCAGCAGGACCAGCATAGGGCCGGGCCAAACAGCCCCCCACCATTGCCAAGGCCATCACAGGCAGAGCATGACTCGGAGGAGGAACAACCTGAGCCTGCCCCAGTAGACAGAAGGAGGCGTGCCCAGTATGCCCTGGCCTTGGCAAAGAGGCAACGCATAGCACATACAGTGGCTCAGTAGGAACCTTGGGAATGATACCCCTCTCTGACTCACTCATATAGTAACAGGGATGCCTAACGTGACACAACCTGCTCTCAAACATATACAGGGAAGTGTAATATGCGCATCCGACAGAGGCAGCCCTGCTGCACCACCTGAGGCATGGATGCTATGTGTTAAGTAATGTAATACCAAGTACTATATGCACACCTGAGGACCCTGACTAACATCCTACCCTCACCAAGCATCATACCACAACATGACAACGAGATGATCAAGTGCAACAATTGACTGAAGTATCGCAGTAAGTGGAAGGGGACCCAATGTGTGCCAGTCTGGGATGACATGCTGAGCATGACATGATGCACCACCTGCTAGGACTGGCGTGCACCTATCAGTGCAGGCCGTATGGATACTGGCAAAGGCTGTTGTCACCCACAGTGCGCCCTGAATAGGTAAGGCTCAAAACACAAACCTATCTCCATAGGTACCAGAAGAGATAAGAATAAGATAAGGGATAAGTTGAATCAGCAAGATGCATGCAGTCTAAACTCACCCAGTATGGAGAATGTTGATAACTGTGCCATAACAGAAAACTGAGGCAAGGTTCACAACAGCACCCTAACACTACCAGGTTACACCTCATACTGTGCTGTACAGCCTCAGAACTTGGAACAAGCTACAAAAGGAGGGTGACTAGCAAGAATTGTCAAGGATAACCACACCCCCATGTCGGTACCACAACAAAAAGCAGCATGGACTAGCCATGCTCAAGTAACAGTGGCTAAAACTGCTCCCCAGTTTATAGCCTGCTACAGACTACTGGCCCAACACCAGGAACTGCATCTGGCCTATGCTGGTATACATGAATATATCAAGTCCTCCAACCCACATTATATTGGGTGACTGCAAATACCCAGACATAGACTGGGAGCATTATACTAGCTTCAACAGTGTCGGACAAAGGTTCATAGAATCCACAAACCAAAAGGCCCAGGAACAATGTACCACTCCCACAAGAGGAGTAAGCATACTGGATGTGATAATCAGCAACATGGGTACTGGATGTCAAGATGAGAAGTGTATTGCTCACTGGTAAAACCAGACCATAGAGTAATCACACTGGATATACAAATACTGACCACAGTCCCTGGCCGGGAAACCACAGTGGAAAACATGTGTTAAGCAATATCTGCACTCCTCCAAACTGATGTGGAATCCATTAAAGGTCCCGTGCAGGTGCAAAATATGGGCCACACCTCAGAACCTGTAATACACTTATTCCATGAACACTGCCAGGAATGCTTGGATTATGCAGTCCTAAATTAAAACAAGACACAGTGCCTAAATATGGCATGGTGGACACCAGCCATAACCAAAACATGCAAGAGAATGAGGAAGCTACTACATGATAGAGCAAACATGAACAATGAAGTAATCACTGATCAGTAGTATGGCAATAAAATCTGTCCACACATGCAATCCACTAAGGCCAGCCACAACAAGTGGAATCTGTGAATCCTGAGGCAATGTCACACCTGCCCCAAGTACACAGACAACCCCCAACACCACCCAAGAAATACAAACATATGTGAGAGATGCAACCATCCATCCAAACTGGAGATTGAGCTCCCTCAACTCAGTACTCCCAAAACAAGTCAGTAGGAGTAGGTAACCACACACACCACAAACACAGTCCCACATAGACCTATCACAACTGCAAACCAAACACATAAACACAGACAAACATTCCCGGAGGCACAAATTACAAACACAGCACACCAACAGAGGCCTCTGAAGCAGACACCCAATCAAACAGCCTCCAAACATAGCACATGCAACACATAGCACACAAAGCTGGTGTGCCAAACAGTCACAGGCCAGAAGGAGAAACAACATGCCTGATACAGTTGTAATAGGTGTCTCCATAGTCAGACACACTGCTGTCCCGCACACCAGACTGAACAAGGGAAAGGGTACAGTAAGCTGCCTGTAGGCTGCCACAATATGCCACATAACAGAAGTATGTAGGTCACTCCAAAGCAAGTAGAAATATGATGCAGTCATAGTCCATGCTGGTGTGAATGACCTGAGATGTACCACCCTAGACTACATGAAAAGAGACATAGATGAGCTATCTGATTATGTAGTCCAGGCCGGTATGACACTCACCGTTCGCAGCATCCTACCCTTACCAAGAGTAATGCCACAGTACAAACATGGAATGATCAGTCATAGCAAGTGGCACACTTACTGATGTTATTCCAAGGGGATGCAATGTCTGTCCGCTTGGGATGTCATGCTTGACAAGCCACGCAGCTGTCCCTGGGATGGCCTGCACCTGTTACCCCTGGGCGTCTGAATATTGGATAAGGCCTTTGCCACCTCCATAGAGCCTTTTGTAGGCAAGGCTGAAAAGACTGACCCACCACCCTAGAAAACATAAGTGGGAAGAAACATAAGGGAAATGCTGACCAATGCCAGATGTGTACACCCCAATATGCATGCTCCCGAGGCCATCCCCAGAATGGAGAACATCGATGTCTGTGCAGTGACAGAAACCTGCTGCAAGCCTCCTGACAGCACACCAGCACTACCAGGTTATACCACGTATCATGTGTCATGGCCCCAAAACCTGGAACGAAACATAAAAGGAGGGTGAGTATCCATAGTCAGCACAGACACCCATGCGTCCAGACAACTGACAATGCACAAGGCATTGGAGTTCACACATGTGCAACTAACTGTAGGCAAGACTGCTGTGCAGTCTGTAGCATGCTACAGACCACACTCTCACACACAATAACCCCACCCAGCTGTCCTGAAGACAATGGACAGTATGAATGTCCCACCAAATAACAAACAAGGTACCACTAATTACCACATAGGTGGTAAACCAGTATGTATAGAAAGAGTAACCAGGGACCTAGGGACACAAGTGGACAGTAACCTGTTATGTGACACCCACATTGCCAATGTCGCTAGGAAGACTGACTACATTTGACACCGTAGCAGGAAAGGAGTCACATCTACGGCAACAGAGGTCATTGTGCCCCCATACTTTTCCCCAATCACACCCATAATCCAGTACAATGCCTCATATGGGATGTACCTTACCTGACACCTGCAGCAGTTAGAAAGACCTCAAAGGTACCTCACCAAGAGGATAAAGGGTCACAAATATATGTCATATGCTGCCTGGCTGTAGACACCCTAGCTGAATCCAGTCACATACTGCCTACACAGAGGCATTGCATGCCTGTTGTAGGAGGCCATGCCCAACACAGGAGTAATGGACATGCTCCACCCCAGAAAACACAAATCCATCGGAGCTGTGAGAGGGAGAGATGTCAACCTCAACAAATAATGAAATAGGATGTGCTGGTGGGACAGATACATAATCCAGAGGCTCCCCACACCCTGGACCAGAATCCCATTCCATGTTAGGCAGAGCCCCTCACTGACACTCTTCAACAGGAATCTTGCCAAGTGGATGGATGATTGTAGAGTTACACTGGGGGTCTTCACTGTGTCATGTCCAGACAGAGGCACAGCCAAGCAAAACATAAATGGCCATAATATGCACATAGCAAGGGATGTCAAAAGCCACACACACTCTGGCTAGGCTAACAAATGCCCAGGGAGGATAGCCTAGTATGACCCTATGAACCTATGAAGATACAAATTGTACAGGACACTAAGGATAATCCCAAGGCTTTCACAACTGAAGGTAGGAACCATGTTGCGAATTCACAGATATGCCCTGAATCACACAAATATCACAAACACACACACACATTGCCAACATACATCCTGACAGGTGCAGTGCAACCCCCCCCCCCCGAATGCAGAATATCTAGCCAGGAAGACTGCTGGCCCCCTGACATTGCAGATGCTGAGGTAACAGCCAACATCTACAAAGCAAAACACACAGCAGCAATGGTATGAGATGTTGTCCTGGGCTTAGTGCAACATGGACGCCAAGATGAATGGAATGCCAAACCACACTACTGCTCAATGTCAGCCTTACCACAGAATATGTACCCAAAGAGCAGTGTACAACAACAGTGGTCCTTCTCAACAAAGGTGTTGCCTGAATGGATACTGAACACTACTACCCCAGAATCCTGAGAAGCTTGGTTTGCACAGCTATGGAAAGGATCAGCATGTACCACAGACATAAAGTTATTGGGGACCTACTGACACCGGACCCAACCCAGTGTGGCCTTCCCAAGTGCAGATCCTGCCCCTAACCATGTTTGACTCAATTGAAAAAGACATTAAGGTCATCGATGAGGGCAATGTGCTCCACACAGTGTATCTGGACCTTGCAAAGGCTTCTATACAATACCCTATGTGTTCATTATAGATAGGCTCACCAGTTAAATATAAACCCACATGTCAGTAGAGGGGTTGCAAACCAGACCAAGGACAGAACAGACATGGTCAGACATGCTGCAGCCATGTCAGACTACAAACCAGATATAACTGGCATCCCACAAGGCTTTGTCCTGGGATCTCCCTCGTCTGGTATATATGTCCCATAGGTACAGGCAAACATGGAAGGACTGTGTCTGAACATGTCTGCAGAGGACTACAGACTGCTCACCACATGTGATCCACCAGCTGACACAAGCATCCCACAAAAGGGCCAAATAGAAACAGACAACTGGTGCCATAGCCATGTCAGCAAGCTAAGTGCAGAAACGTGTATAGTCAACCCCCGTGGATAAACAGTAAGTGCCCACCAATTACCACATAGGTGTGAACCCATTATGTAGTTAACATGTAATGAGAGACCTGGGGACACAAGGTGATAGATATCCTGCATTGGACAAACATGTGCTGTAGTGTTTACAGGAACATACCATATACCCACCTAATCACAAAGGCTGTCAGATCTAGATATGGGGAGGTCATCGTGGCTCTGCAGTCATCCTTCATCAGCGGTACAATTGACTACAATAGCCCCTGTGGGATGTACCTCAGCAGACACCTCCATCAACTGTAAAGTCCCCAACAGTACCTCATCAGGAGTATCAAAGAGCTTGCACAGATGCCATGTGTTGCCTGTGTCGCTGGCATCAATGAATATGCTGCACCTTGTACAATCTGAATGGCAGTGAGCTATGCACATGAGAGACCTGAACCCCAGCACTGACTTACATAGGACAAGCTGTACTGCTTGCTCCATAACACAGACGCCACCCCCAGCACAGGCTACCCATAGAGTCACATATCAATCTTCCTCAATAGGAACCCTGATGAGTGGATGGGAGATGGTAGATTTATCCTGGGTACCACTGTCATGTCACATGTAGACAGAGGCACAGTATACTAACCATGACATATGTCATGGCAAACTCCACGTACAATGTGTGTTGAAGGACAAACATACTCTCCAAATAGCATTACACATGGACTAGGGCACATCGCTAGTGTTTGCAAATGTACACCTATGTTGTGGAATACACTACCAATGTTGGACAAGCCTGGTTTAAGTAGTGCATATCTGAACAGAATGCAACATGGTCAGATGTATACAACTGGCCCGTAACCAGGCTGTTGTGCCCACTATCGAAATGTAAAGCAGTGATAGCAGTAAAGCCTAGGATACTGCCCACCACAGTCAAAGTACTACCAGTACACTATACAGTACTACAGTGTTAGGTCAGTGTGAAAGGATGTTGACAACTGTATGCAAAGTATCCCATGCAAACACTGCAGGCACAGTATAACCCTGTTGTGTTCACACACAAAGCAGTTGTACCGTAACTACACAACATGACACACAACACACAACCATAAACGGGTGATAGTTGTTGAAGTTCACACTCATCCACAAATGTGGTGGGCTGCAGAGTCCAACATATGGAATGCTCACACTGGGCATGCTCACACACATTGACAACATGCCATGGGAAGGCTGAACTGGGCACGCTCACACACTTAGGCCAAATCTCGGTGTAGCAGTTGGACACACATAGCTGGTATTGTTATGTTGTATTCCAGGAACCAACCACATTATAGCAGTCTGCCCAGTGCACACAGCTAAATGACTACAGAGACATACGTGATATAGTGGATCCCTCCCAGATGCAAACATCTTCCACAGATGCACAAGTTGTTCATACAAACAGGGAATGCTATGGCAATAAAGATGTGCAAACAGTCTATCAGCAACAAATAATGTGCATTTCACAATTAAACATGTGGGTGTAGAGGTCAACACTAGGCTGTGTGCCCTAGGGAATGACAGCTTAGCCAGAGTGTGCTTGGTGTCTGCCTCCCCACAGGATGCACATTTCCCTTTCTAAATGCAGATGATGTCAGCACCCTATAAGTACAGCAGGAGAAAAGAAGCTCCCCAGTAATCCGAATAGCGTGCTCCGCTAATGCGTCCGTCTCAAGTGTCATAACATAGGTAGGGGTTTCAAATCCTGCAAATGCTCAGTGTGTGTGTGTGTAAGTCTGTGGGAAAAAAATGTCCCTTTTGGCAAATAGGGAAACACACTACAGGATGCACATTCCCTTTCTAAACACCAATGATGTCAGCACCCAATAAGTACAGCAGGAGAAAAGAAGCTTCCCAGTAATCTGAATAGCGTGCTCCGCTAATGCGTCCGTCTCAAGTGTCATAACATAGTTAGGTGGGGGTGGCAAATCCTGCAAATGGTGTGTGTGTGTGAGAGTGGGGTTGGTGTGTGTGTAAGTCTGTGGGAGAAAAATGTCCCTTTTGGCAAATAGGAAAACACACTACGGGATGCACATTCCCTTTCTAAACACCAATGATGTCAGCACCCAATAAGTACAGCAGGAGAAAAAAAGCTCCCCAGTAATCCGAATAGCACGCTCTGCTAATGCGTCCATCTCAAGTGTCATAACATAGTTAGGCACGGGTGTCAAATCCTGCACATGCTCAGTGTGTGTGAGCAGGGTTCGTGTGTTTGTAAGTCTGTGGGAGAGAAATGTCCCTTTTGGCAAATAGGAAAACACACTACGGGATGCACATTCCCTTTCTAAACACCAATGATGTCAGCACCCAATAAGCACAGCAGGAGAAAAGAAACCTCCCAGTAATGCGAATAGCGCGCTCTGCTAATGCGTCTGTCTCAAGTGTCATAACATAGTTAAGTAGGGGTTTGAATCCTGTGAATGGCAAGTGTGTGTGTTTGTCTGGGGGGGGGTTTGTGTGTGTGAGGGAAATGTCCATTTTGGCAAATAGGAAAACACACTACAGGATGCACATTCCCTTTCTAAACACAGATGGTGTCAGCACCCAATAAGTATAGCATGAGAAAAGAAACCTCCGTGTAATGCGAATAGTGTGTTCTGCTAATGCGTCTGTCTCAAGTGTCGTAACATAGTTAGGTAGGGGTTTGAATCCTGTGAATGGCAAGTGTGTGTGTTTGTCTGAGGGGGGTTTGTGTGTGTGAGGGAAATGTTCCTTTTGGCAAATAGGAAAACACACTACAGGATGCACATTCCCTTTCTAAACACCGATGGTGTCAGCACCCAATACGTACAGCATGAGAAACGAAACCTCCCAGTAATGCAAATAGCGCGCTCTGCTAATGCGTACGTCTCAAATGTCATAACATAGTTAAATAGGGGTTTGAATCCTGTGAATGGCAAGTGTTTGTGATTGTCTGAGGGGAGTAGAGTGTGTGAGAACAATGTCCCTTTTGTCAACTATGTGAACAGACTACAGGATGCACATTCCCCTTTCTAAACACTGTTCAGCAGAAAGCCATGGCTCTGGCACAAGTTGTCTGTTGCTATGATGCCCCTTTGGAAGATGCTTGTGTCCGCTGAAGAGGAGATTATGGTGACCTGTTTGCAGTCATCTGCATATTTGGACAGCCACAGTCCGTCCGTGTTGGCCTGTACCTCCAATAAAATATACCCAACAAGAGGGTCCCAGGACTGAGCCTTGTGGGACACAACCCATAACTGTTGTGGGGTCTGGCATGGCTCCAGCAATGCTAACCATGTGGTATCTGTCCTTGAGCCACTGTGCAATCCATCTAGTGACATAGGGCCTTATATTTAAGCTGGTGACCTTCTCTAGAATGCCCAAGTGGGGTATTGTTGTGACGGCTTCTGCAAGGTCCAGGTAGGCTGTGTGAACCACCTTACCCTCGTCAATGGCCTTGGTGACTGTTTCAAAGAAATCAACCGGGTTAAACCTGGTAGTGCTGGTGTGCTCTCAGTAGCCCTGAACCAGGCATCTGTAACTGCACAGATATCGATGTTTTCCATGCCAAGGAGTGTTTTGTGTGCACGCATCTGGAGGTTTAGATATCTGGCGTTGGGTAGCATTGCTCTTAGTTTCGTATCCCTTGTGATACCTATGAAGGTGGGTTTGTCATTCGAGCCCTGCCTAACATAGGCACTATGGGGGTAGCAAGAGCCTTTGCCAATATCTGAATGACCAATGCAAACTATACACATGCTCATAGGATGCAAGTGTCAAGGAATATGCTGCGTGGCCAGTATAGCCCTCCAGCATGGGTCCTCTGAAGTCATCCACCCCAGTCTACACAAGTGTAGAGTCTGCTTGTGCTAAACACAGTCTGTGTGCAGTGACAACCTTGCCTGGGGGTGGAGATGGGATATGGATGTCCAGGGAAAGGTGGACATGGGCAGGTATCAACAATGGTGGTCTACCTCTGGTGTGGAACAGTGGGTACCCACGTTGCAGATGGACATGTGCAATATGTATTAACCCATGTGGCTGTGGTGTGTGGTTCTGCCATAGCACATGGACCCACAAATTGTAGTGGCGGTAGGGTAAAGTGGTAGAGGCCTGAGTAGTTCTCACACACAATATGCCTGTACCTGATGTTAACAACTGGAATGGTGTATGTGAATACCTGCATATCCTGGCACTGTTCCCAGGGAAGCTAGGTGTGTGTCCTGGATGTGGGTGTGGTGTGCTGGACTGGTAGTGTTGTGTGTTACAGGTCCTGTGGTCCCAAAGCATGGTATAGAACATAACCTGCCAGTGCGATGTGCACATCTGACCCTGATGTAGGTGGCAGCATATGCATATACATGCTATCCCCCACCTGACAGGTAGTAAGACAACCACAAACATCTGTGGAAATGAATATGTCAGCACCCTAGAAATACTACAGGTGCAGAACAGATGCCCAGTAATTCGGATAGTGCGCTCTGCTAATGCGTTGCCCTCAAGTGTCATAATATTGTTAGGTAGGGGGTCGAATCCAGCAAATGCTCAGTGTGTGTGTATGTGTGTGGGTGAGTGGGGTTTGTGTGTGTGAAAGGCTGTGAGAGGGAAATGTTCCTTTAGCCAACTGGGAGAACACACTACAGGATGCACACGCCCCTTTCTTAACACAGATGATGTCAGCATCCTATAAGTACAGCAGGAGAAGGGAAGTCTCCCAGTAATGCGAATAGCGCGCTCTGCTAATGCATCCATCTTATGTGTCATTACATAGTTAGGTAGTGGTTCGAATCCTGCAGATGCCAAGTGTGTGTGTTTGGATGGGGGGGGGTTATTGTGTCTGTGCAGATATGTATGAGGGAAATGTTTGTTTTGCCAACTGGGAGAACACACTACAGGATGCAGACGCCCCTTTCTTAACACAGATGATGTCAGCACCCTAAAAGTACAGCAGGGGAAGGGAAGCCTCCCAGTAATGTGAATAGCGCACTCTGCTAATGCGTCTCTCCCGAGTATCGTAATGTAGTTAGGTAGGAATTTGAAACCTGTAAATGGCATGTGTGTGTGTTTGGATGTGGGGAGTTTGTGTGTGTGCATTTCCGTATGAAAAACATGTAAGTATTGGCAATCAGGAGATCACACTACCTGATGCACATTACCCTTTCAAAGTACTAATGTTGTCAGCACCCTCTAAGTATAGCCAGAGATGAGGAACTATCTAGTAAACCGAACAGTGCGCTTTGCTAATGCGTCCCTCTCACGTGTCATGACATAGGTAGGTAGGGGAATGAATCCTGCATATGGCAGGTTTGCATGTGTGTGGGGGTAGTAGGGTGTGTGTAAATGCAAGTGTGAGGGAACAGATCCTTTTGGCAAATACTACTATACACCAGATGCTGCATACCCCACCAGTAAACACAGGGGATGTCACCACACTATCAGCACAGCCAGACAGGGCTGGTTGGCTAGTAATGCCAATAGTGTGCTCTGCTACTGTGTCTATTACCATCGTCAGAGTACATATAGGCATGTTTGGGTAACCCACAACTATCACGTGTGGTTGTGTCACACAGTATGACCTTGTGCGGGTGTTTGTACATACCAATGCATGCCATCGCCTAACCCAGCAATGGCATTGCACACATGATGTATGTGTGTGACACATACACAGAAATACCTGTGACCTGCAGTAGTTCCCATGTCTGACACATGCTTTGTGTGGATAAATGGTATTAGCAATGTATACCAATATGACTGTGTGTCCTAGTGTGCAGGGTCCGCACGTGGAATGTCCCTATACAGTGTGGGTGTCTATGGTGAAAGACCTACAGCAGGGGATACACATCTGGTCTGGCCCATATAGTGTTCATGTAGTCAATGTACAGGTGCTGTATGTTCCCACCTGTTGTGGTAGTGGTAACATGTCATTCCACTGCATTTCGGTGACCACATGCTGTGAACTCTTCAGCTAGAGTGTTGTAGCTACAGTAATGCTCACACACAATGTTTGGCTGGATGCAGTATGGCCTTATAAACACAGTTCATGGGACTGTCATATTGCCGGTGTTGTTATGGAGGATAGGTGGTCTTCCTGTGTATGTGAGGGTTGTGTGTGCCATGCTATGAACCAGATGGCAGTCCGACACACTGTCAGCTGCACCTGAGTAGGCCCTGATGGTTTGTGTTGTGCCAACAACCTGGAGGTGTGTGTATCTGTGTTAACTTGGGATACCACACCCCTATCCATGTGTGTTACATGTGTAGGGGACGACAGGCATGCTAAGGGGCATAACCTGTCAGTGATGGGTAACACCTGTGAGCCATGAATCATGCATCTGGTACTGCACAGACACTGCAGTTCACCGTGCTGAGGGCAGTGTCCGGTGCATGCATCCTCCGGTGTACACTGCTGTAGTTGTGTAGCAGCACTGTTAGTGTCCTAACCTGTATGATACCCACGGAGGTCGCTATGTAAACCATGTCCTGCAGCATAAGGCAGTATGTGTGTACCAAGGAGCCATGCCAGTATACATCGGGCCATGTGTGTCACGTGCAAGATGACCCGTGAACATCAATGTGGCTTCCCTAGCATGTAAGCAGACGTTGACAGCCAGTGGATACCCTATGAATGACAGTGGAGATTGAGCATAATGTAGACATACAACAGCCTTCCCACATATAGTGGTAGAATACCTGGGGAGAGTATGTTGGCAACCAACATCAGGCTCATACTGGCCTGTGCCACATGCTGAGAGATCCATTCTATGTTCCCTATCATGTAATCCAGGGAGGTATGTCCCAGGCAGCCACACTGGCATGGTAAATGAGTGAGTCATATCTGTCCATGCCTCTGTCTGACCTGTATGGATGTGTGCTGTGGTGGACCATAGTGCCCCTGAGTCATATCACCATGCCCTTCACCAGATACAGCCTGTTGAGTGGGACACCAGTGCAGCACACATGACAGGTACCTGACACGTCTGTAGCAGGTGTGTTGTGTAGCCCTACAGGCTGTGGGTGTGTGGCACAGGGGATGTGCGTGCCATGTGTGGCATGTGCTCTATTCTGACGGAACATATGCCTGTGTGCCAGCTGCGGAGGTGTGTGATGCACAGGCAGGCTGCTAGTCTGAGTCCCCACGTATGCCCCAGTGTGTTCAGCATGCTGTCAGTGTGTGGCAATGTCTCACTGGTATTGTCGTCACTGTAATATCATGTATTGCTTTATTTATTTTTCCTACATATGTTGACTGGGATAGCCCAACTGGATGCATGTCCATTCCCAGGGTAGGCCCGTGGTCACAAGCTATGAGGGGAGCAGATACAGAATTACAGAATACTAGCATGACATAGTACAAACAGATTATTTACAGAGATTACATAAGTAAGCAGGTCCAACATGTTCCACAGGTTAATGTTAGACCTGAGCACAAGCCAGGATTAAATTGTATTTACACAGTACAGTGGTTCACACAGGTTACACATCGGAGTTCGCCAGGCCTGATACACTGACATAGCCAGTTATATGACAAATGTTGTTTGGGTCTACTGTTAAATGACCTAAGGTGGACATTAGGGTAATATCAGCTGGAAGTTGGTTCCAGGATCTACGTACAGGATTTGCAAAGAGAGAATCACCAGCTGTGTTAATAGACTCGCTAGTTCGAAGTAGTACAATGTTAGAGGATCGAAGCGGTCTAGGATTGTTATAGGGGGTGATTGTAATTTAAGTGCAGGAGTATTGTCTGGACTATACAGGATTTTATAGGCCATAATCAGTTGGTTATACTGTATTAGGCTGGGTATTGCTAGCCAACCAAGCTGATTTAGATTGATGCAATGATGTGTCCTAACAGGCGGGCCAGTGGCAAACCTGGCAATGTGGATGTAGCAAATCCAGTGCTTGTTAAGGACAGTCTTGTTCATATGTGAGAGTAGAGGGGATGCATACAGAAGGGCTGCAACAAGGTGTGAGTGAGCTATGGCACCTTTAGCTGGAGGGGCTAGGAAGGCTTTAATTCTGTACAGTGACCCTAGCTTTCTATTGATGGCTTGGCTAATCTGGTTAACATGTATGTCACATATGAGGTTATTGTCTATGATGACACCTAATAGTTGTTGAGATGGGTCAGGGTAGATTATTGTGCCATCAGTTGATGTTATGGTAACGGTGAACGTGGTAGACCTACGTGTTTGTGGAATAACAGCAGTTCAGTTTGATTGGGATTTAGGATCAGACGATGTTCAGAAAGCCAGTTTGCTATTGTATTACAGGTGGTCTGGGTAGCTGAACATAACTCTACTGGAGATGTGGCTGAGCAGATCAGAGTAGAGTATACAGCATATTGGATACAGCTGGCTTTTGGGATGACAGTATAATGGTCGTTAATGACGATGGAGGACAGCAAGGTCCTTAGCATAGAGCCTTGTGGTACTCTGTGGGTGTTAGGTAGATGGTTAGAGGGTTTGGTCTGCCAGAGGCCGGCCTGCTGTTGACCATGCAGGTAGGATTGACACCATTGGAAGGCTCCAGTATCTAGACAGTCTGTGCAGGGTGTGGAGTCCAAGTTGGTGATCAACCATATCGTATGCCTTTGAGTTATCCAAAAGAGGGCTGTGGATACATCATTGATGTTGCCAGTATGGCCTATGGTGTTAGTAAAGGCTAGGAGGCCTGACGGACTGCTGTGATGAGGGCGTACGCCATGCTGAGTGTCTGCCATAATGCGAGTTTGGACTAGGTGGTGCATGACTTGTCTATGATGGAAGTCACCATAATCTCTGCATGTGGAGAGTGTATAGCTATTGGCCTATCAGTGGAGACGTCAGTAGAGCTGCCTCCTGTGTGAAGTGGGATTACATATGACATTTCCCAGATGGTGGGAAAGTTCGATTCTAACATAGTACCTCTGATTACCTTTGAGGCGGGTAAGCAATAGCATCATCTGGTTTTGATAGGTACTTGGCAGGGTGTTGATCGGCACACAGTGTAGTGGGTTTCACTGTTACAACCAAGGTACGGAGGAGTGAAGTGGCGACTGGTCGGCAGCTGGACGCAAGTAGTTTTCTAGGGGTGCTGCTTTCAGGACCAGGGGAGCTAGGAGGTAGATGGCAAGCTAGGGCCTACACTGTCTCAGTAAAGGACTGGTCAAAGCTATCAGGAACATCTTCAGGGGTATTATCATTAGTAGCAGCAGGGATTGGGTTTGCCGTTTGTCCTGTATGTAGTATATCTGACATGCCACCTGACAGGGTATGGCATCACTGGGTTCAGAGAGACCAGTCCCCAGATTGGCTGTGTGGTGGCATCCCACACATGTGTTGTATATACCTGGCCAAGGGTGATGGCTGACTGCATACATGTGGCAGCTGTGACAATGACACATGACCCACATAAACCACGACTGGACCATAGAGGCGATTCACAGGTTACCTTTGGACATGCCACCCTAGTAGTGTGATTGCCATGGTGTGTACCAACACATAGGGCCAATGGGGAACAACAAACTGAAGGTGTGTATGTGTGGGTGGACTGCCTCTGTCTCATAGCACTGACATATATGGCTGCACACGTGGGTATATGCCGGGTAAGACGTGTGCAATGTGTCACAGGCTACTTACATGCGTACAGGACAGACAGTCACGTTCTGTCATGTGTAAGGTTGACATACATATGTACGCTATGCAGATGCCACTAGCAGTCTACAGAAGCACTGTAACCCTGCATTGCAGGTGTAAGCAGTGTTCCAGGGGACCCCAGGCGAACATGCATGCAAACAAGGCTACAGTACACAGGGCTGGAAGTACTGCATCATACAACAAAGAAGGGGTAACAATAACAGTAATTCACAATGCATATATATAGGCACTGTCAACATGTACCCAGGAATACGCAGCACAGATGGCCATGGTGGAACCGATATTATGTCATACTTATTTGTGGTCTGGACAACATTGGTACTGCACACATATCTAGATGTGTGAACATACACATGGCATAGTTGTTGTGGGCATCTTGACACCATTACTGTACATGTCCACCATTGCATATCACTACTTGTGTTAGCTTTCCCCCTGTGCTACCCATGTATGCGGCTATCTGTTGACAACCTTACCACCGGCATGCAATTATGTGCAGCTGTTATGCTTTGGTATGTACTGTGGGTGCAGATAACAATTCAGGACATCCATACAGTTACTACAGCAGGCATGCTGGGGTACACACACAGTTATAGCAGCACACTGTACTGTTACCAACATGATACTACTAATACACATCTATGTAGTCACCCTGTGCATCAGCAACGTGTTTACCTGTTCCGGCAATGATGTTGGAGATTGCAGGAGGTGGCACAGTGTCATCATATGCACAGGGTGTGGATTAGGTATGCCTGAGTCAGCCACTGATACCACCAATTGACATGTGTGTGTATGTGTGTTGGTGAGGGGCAGCAGTACAGGGTGGGCCAGTGGTGCTGCAGTGTGTGCGTGTATGTGGTTGCCCTAAGTGTTAACATTCCGCATGTGTGTATGCACGCACACAGTTAAACCTCATGGCTGCCATATACAGGGGTTT
Organism: Protopterus annectens; assembly: GCF_019279795.1. Classification (NCBI taxonomy): domain Eukaryota; kingdom Metazoa; phylum Chordata; order Ceratodontiformes; family Protopteridae; genus Protopterus; species Protopterus annectens. Next base: position 787,539,485 of record NC_056728.1, on the reverse strand, counting down.
GTGGACAGCCACAGACTGCACCTAGCAGGCCATACAGATCAGTGTCTGTGTGCACGGACATGGTACCTGTGCCTGGCAAGGGTTCTACGGACCATATCCAGTACAACGCCTGACTGGGTACTGTCATCAGAAGCGGGAGTGTGTTGACTGGACACATGTCCCTGTTGGGACTGTCCAGAGCCACGCGCACGTGGTCTCCTGGGGCGTTCCGATGACAGCACAGACCCAGCATTGCTGGGGCTGCTGCTGGCACTATGGGGGCGTGCGCGAGCCTGTTGCCATCCGCGCCGACTGCCAGCTGCTGCCACTGCCGGCATACAGCCACGTCGACGCCGCAGACACCCACCACTGCCCTGGCTCATGGACATCTGGTTGTGGAACTGCTGTAAAATGTCCCCACAACATCTGTCTATGACATCGGTGAAGTTACGGATAGCATCCGCAATGTCACGCATACTGTCTGTCATGGCTGTGCGGCATGCTCTGAGCTCCCTCAGACCCTGTCTGGTGTACCTTTCCATACGTGACTGAGCCTGCATGACAGTCCGAAACATCGCTGAGGTTGACAGACCTCTTTGGGCACGTCGGCCAGAGGCAGTATGCCCACGGATGCTCCCATGAGAACCCATGGGCAACTGTCTGTGTGGTACCATCGGAGGACCCTGCCCATGGCTGCTGTGTGGGGATGCATGTGCCACAGGTACCATATTACCCTGGTCTATGCCCGCTGTATCCTGTCCATCACCTAGGGACAATGGTGACATAGGATGTATAGGCAGGATGATTGTGCGCAATGATGGGGTTGACAGCTGTGTACTGTCAATTGGCTGACCAATGGCAGACCCTGACACACCTTCCTGTACCATTACACATATATCATCATTACCAGTAGCCGTGGCACAGGATTCAGGTTCCCTGCTGCAGGTCACCAGAGCAGCCCCAGAACCTGTGGGATGAAGACAGGAAACACAGTTTACATTCTCCAGACATTGTTACCAGTGATGCACTTATACACACATGCACACATGGACACATGCACACATGCACACAGGCACACATGCACACATGCACACATGCACACGTGGACACATGCACACGTGGACACATGCACACATGCACACGTGGACACATGCACACATGGACACATGGACACATGCACACATGGACACATGCACACATGCACACATGTTCACATGCACACATGCACACATGGTCACTTGTACACATGCACACATGCACACATGCACACATGGACACAGGCACACATGCACACATGCACACGTGGACACAGGCACACATGCACACGTGGACACAGGCACACATGCACACATGCACACGTGGACACAGGCACACATGCACACATGCACACGTGGACACAGGCACTCATGCACACATGCACACATGTACACAGGCACACATGCACACTTGGACACAGGCACACCTGCACACATGCACACATGGGTACTGACACACCTGCACACATGCACACATGCACACCCTGCAGTATACACACAGAGCACTACTGAGTTACACTACTGTTACTAGCTTTATCAGGACTATTATAGGTTATGTTAAACACACTCACCAGCATGGATGGCCTGTGTCTCTGTAACCCTGGAGGGACCTGCAGAAATGATGAGATTAATGTTAGTGGGCACATCTGTCCCATTGATATTGCATATGATACAGTGTACAGAACAGTCAGGTGTACATATGGCATTTACCTGCATGCTCCATGTCATGCTGCTGTGTGGAACCAGCCTCCATCATAATGCAGGTGTACTGCTGTTGGTGTTCCGGGGCTAGAGCCACAACACTTAGGAGTAGCCCCTCCAGTCTGGTGAGGGGGGGGATGTGTGGCCACCCCACCTCCTGTGGTGACCTGTTGCCTGTGGATATCTGCTGCATGCTGCCGGACACTTCTGATTAAATCACTGCAGTGATGTCGTACCTGCTCATATGTCCTGTTATGCGTGCCAATTTCATTTACCCTACAGACCAGGTCTTGCCACAGTGCGGCCCTCTCCTGCTGGTTCTGACTGGTGCGGGAAAACAGGATGTCATACTCCCGCACCAGGCTCTGGTCGATCTCCTCATCCTCCGCAACGGAGTAGGCGGGGTTACGCTGTTGCGCCATCTCCCTGGAAGAGAACACAGACAGGATATCAGCAGACCATGTCAGCAATGTATGACACACATACTATACATGATATGCATGTGTAGTGATATACTACTACTCCCATATGTTGCATGTGTGTGTGTGTCGTGGTGGATACACAGGTACATGGTCAGATATCAGTGCTCAGCCAATACCTGTGCAACAATACCTGCCACATTCCACACTACGTAGTAGCATGCCCCATCGGTCAGCACACACTGACAGGTGCTATGCACAACCTCACTCTGGGGGTCCATCCCAAGGTACTGTATGTGGGACACCGTCCACTACTCTGATGTGGACAGATGTTACTCGGCCTGGATATACATATCCCACCACCACCACCAGTACAGTAGACTACATTGATATGTATGTGGTTAGACAGTTATTCACTTGCTGGGACTGGGATGGTATCCATGCAGCACACTGGGCCAGTGGACGCCACAAGCCACACTGCTGACCCCTTTGCAAATGCTTACCACAGACATGCTGTGGATTGCATGACACTTGCACACACATGTCTAACCCAGACCCTATGCACAGCGGTTAGGCATCCTGTCCATTGGACCCCAGACAGAGGCAGACTGTATAACAATAGCAGGAGGCTACTGCAGGACAGAGCACATTCACATTAAGGGTAGGCATCTGTGGTCAGCACTGGTACTACGCTACAGTCCGTCATAACAACAGCCACAGCCTACTCTGGGAGGGTAATAGACACAAACACTGTGGATGACCACAAGGCCTTCTTCAGTTATGTTACACATACGGACCACATGCCTCGGATATGCTCTGTGTTAGTCCACACCTACTTAACATTCACCAAACACATGCATATTGGCAACATTCCTGCGGACATGTTCGGTGCACATATCCCCCCTTCCCTCTCCCTCACCTTTCGGATATTTATCACAGCTGGATGTAACCTCCCTATCATCGCACATGTCCAGGTGAGGGCCGCCCTCAGCAGAGGAGAACACACAGCATCACTGTGACCTCGTGGTCCCCCTGGATGTGTGCTACCAGCACTCTGAGGGGACATACCACCGCATGTAACACTGATAGTTTATCTTGGCCGTGCTACAGGATATGTACCTGGACAGTGGCATACAGCAACAGTGGTCCCACAACACTAAGGGGGCACCTCGACTGACCCTGGGAATTACCACATCATATGCATAATAGGCCTGGTCTGCTACGCTATGGGGTAATGCAGTATGGGATGCATGTGCAGTGACATCAGGTACCTGCAGACACTTGTTCCCAGCCAGTGTGCCTTTGGGATGGGCTGATCCTGACTTGTGGGCCTGGCTGACATTTCAAAGCAGTCACTACAGCCATTGCTAGGCCAACGCACAGACACATGCTACCAGGATCCTGGCCTATGACTGCTTGACATGTGATGTGTGGTCATCCCCTTTTGTTGGAACTACGTACACACAACATATCACATGGACATACCTATGGATACAGACCTATGACACATTTGTAGGATTCACAGTATGCACACTGTTAACCTGCTACTTTGCATTACCTCTGTTTGTTGCAGCTGGTTGCGTTCCACAGCTTCTGCTTGCTGCTGCTATTACTGTCAGTGCTGAAAGCTACAGGGTAGAGAGAGTCACAGTGTGTGTTTTTTTTTTTTTTTGGTGCTCTCTCTCTCTCTCTTCCTCTTCTCGGCCTCCCTCTGTCTGCTTACAGACAATGCAATTAATTTATTGCATGTGGGGAGTGTTAGCACTGGATGCTTTTGTAGGTATCTGCATAGGTCCATGTGATGGCCTCTGCCCCAATTGAAGGCCAGCATTTTCTAATTGCATACAGCCAGTTGTGTACTGATTGCAGTTCTCACTGTGATTTCAGGTCAGTGCTATAAAAGGGTATGTGTGATAGGCGTTGCCCTTTCAGATTGTGTGGGCGGGGAGCATGCTGGTATGCTGTGGACAGTGTTCTGTGACTGTAAAGGTTAGTATCTCTCTCATGCTTTAGGCTGTGTTGTATATTCACAGTTCTCCATTCCTCTTTCATGTTCCCTGTAGCAAGTGTGTATGCACATTGACTCCTACAAGTATATATAGATATATTTATATATATATATATATATATATATATATATATATATATATATATATATATATATATATATATATATATATATATATATACCTATATATGTACATATGCATACATATATCTATGTACTTTAACTGACCTTATTATCTACAGGCTGCCAACTAGCATGGCTGTTTCTTTTCACACACTACTATTATGGATATCCATTGTTTTTGACATTTATTTTAAATGACATGCTTTGTGTACTACACATCCTATATTCCCTTTACATTCATCTCTACTTTTACAGGTTATATTTATTTTAGCACAATGTTTTTATAAAACAGTCATGGCTTAGTGGTAGGTTGTACAGACTAGTATTTCCAAGGTCCTGGGTTCGGGACTGACAGTGGGAGTTTATTTTTCTTTTGAAATGAGTACAGGACCTGTCAATCACAGTGACTAAGGCACTTTTAAGCAGTTTTAACCGGGCTAGCGCTGGTTTGCGCGGAGCTCACGCATGCGCACTGGCGGTTAGCTCCGCACACCAGTTACAACCGCTTAACGGTGCTTACTCTGGCACACCAGCTATTTTCTTTGAAAGAAAAGAAAATGGGGAGACAGGAAAGTGGTGAAAAAGGGGTCACAAAGAGGGTAAGACAGTAGGGAAACAAGCTTGGGATGTGCAGGAGGGATGTAGGTAAGGCCCATAGCTGCCCATTTCTTCAGCAGCAACAGCTGTGCATATGTATGTAATTTGGTGTGACATTTCAAACCTTCCACCCCTGGGAGAGGTGTCAGGACAACAATAATACTTGTTGTACAGCCAATTGTAATTGATAGGTTCCATGTCCAGTGGACATGTGTGCGGAATGGGCAGCTATGTATGGGGCGTAATTTTTTGTGGGTATAGAGTGCCCTTTTTTTTATTTTCAGGTAAGAGTGGTATGTCAGGTGAAGGAAGTCGGTTCAGCTGGGGAGGTAGGCTGGGTAGGTAAACAGACAAGACAAACAAGACGCATACAGGGGCGGTGTATGACACGTGTGGGGGGGGGTTACACAATTGACGGGGACGGAGGTTTGGATATCCAGAGCCCATGAGCCCACAGATGGCAACAGTGGAACTGATATCCCCACCCATAGGCAGTTGCCACTGTTCCTTCACTGCCCAGGATGGGGCTGTGCTGGGGGCTGTGTAGACGGGGCAATGGGCATGCCCATTAGTTGCACCACCCATGCCTCGAGCTGGCGTAGGGGCTCCAGGACAGAGTCCTGAATCTCCCTACGCACCACAGTCCAGACGCTACGGAGGGTGAGTGGTGGATCTCCTCTGGCCACACTTGCAGAGGGGGGGCGAGCCCCATCCCCTGCAGCGCTTCCACCCGCAGGTGGCACAGGGCCACCGGAGGAGGGTCCGGACTCGGCACTTGTGCCAGGTGCACTCGCCAGCTGAGGTGGGAGAGGTGGGTCTGCTGGAACCCGCCTTCCCTGTCGTTCTATGTTTTGCATTATGTCATGACAGTTTGGGTTAGTGACATATAATACCATTCACAGTTAGTTGTAACAGCATGCATTAGTATTCCCATTAACCAAACACCCAGATATTCACACCATTGAACAGCGTGCATAACACATGCATAATTTGAACAGAAATATACAGTCCAACAACATGCAGGGTTGATTGATGGCAACAGGCCATCAGGTGTGAATGTATGAACAGGGCAGATGCATCAACAGACATGCAAATATATATGACCCAACAGGACAGATGTCCAGGGGTGTTAATTGTGATTGCACATACCATTTTCACGTGGAATGGGTTATAGGTGGTTAGAGGGTGGGGTAAATAAGGTAATATTAACACCTTCGAATACCAATACATATGCTGTACATTTCTAATAGCTACAGTTATATACACACTACTGTTCTAACTACAGTGTCCTATATGTTAACTATTTCACCTTGCTGATAGGACTGTTACTGCAACATCAATATACATTTTAGTGTTCTTCATACACATTCATATCAAGCTTTGTTCAGATACATCATCCTGCTACTTTTGCTTTATATACTTGTAGACAAGTGTGGATGTTTGGTATATCAGACAATCATCCTATCTGCGTATTTCAGACTGGGAGCAACATATCTAGATTTTGGGGTACACATTCCACATGCAGCAACACTTTGAACAGATTTTGCTGTTTGGTTCTGAGTCTCACATGCATTTAATTCTGTCTTGACTGCAGTATACTTTATTCAGGGGTTATTACTACTGTATTGCTGGATTCCTGACACTTTCTCACACTCTCTCACTTGCTTTCATGTTACTATTCAGGATGGTACTTCTAGGCTTTATTGACATGTTTTAACAGTAGTTATTACAATCCTTTCCAGCAGTCTCACTTCTGTCATGTTTCAGTATTTCCACAGGGATATATTTCACACATGTGATTTCATCATCTTCTGCAGCTATACTTTACATCCTGCTGCAGGTTGTGTACTATTTTCTTACAGGCAGGGCATTTTTATTTCAGAATATATGTTGGACAGTTTCATGTTTAGTTTACACTTACAGGCTGGGAACTCTTGCAATCAAGCAATACTTGCATACACTTTCACACTGTTACTTGCAGATTTTATTCCTTACTGGCTACACTGCACTCTTTTGCTGACTGTCATACTTTGATATTTCTTTACAGTTACTGGTAGTGGATTACTGACCTGCCTGGTGGCGCAACCGCACCAGCCTATCGCCATAGGCTCTGCGGTTCGCAGAACAGACACCTGCAGATGTAATATAAATGAAGTAATATTGGAATACACATCTCCATAATTTCAGCTAGTTTAACTTTTTACATACATAATTAATTGTTACTTACTCAGTGGTGGGGCGTTGTGTGATTGCCGGGCCTCCTGGATCCAAAGGTTCAGTTGGTCCTGCTTGCATCTCTTCAGGTCCGCATGGTGGTGCCGGACCTGCTCACCTGTCCTTGGAATTCCTGTGACACTGGTGAGTTCATGAGCCAACCGGTCCCACGCCTCAGCCCTGTATGCTCCCCAGAGGACCTGGCCCTGCATGAGTTGGGCCTCATGATTGTGGACTAGGAGCCAGGCCAAGTACCTGGACTCCTCAACACCCCACCTCTGCACTCGAAAGCGACTACCCTCTCCTACTCCTGACATTCTGCCTGCAGGTCTGTTCTACAATCGTTTATGCTGTGTATTCCCGCCTATGGGGCTTATATAGTCCGTTTTTCCCGCACATATCTGTGATTGGCCATTTTGGAATTGTATCAACTTCAGTAAACCTGCATTGTCATGCTGTAGTTTGTATTCATTCCTATATATGAGCTATTATTGCATTTCTAGGTACTGCTGTCATGGCTTAGTGGTTCTGTACCTTGGCTATGGTGTATAGTATCCTGGGTTCGAGCCTGGCCACTGCTTTTTATTTTTCATGACTGTCTAGACATGATGAGGTGTGTGTCTGTGTAAAGGCAGTTTTGATACAGCTTGCTCAACGTTGCCCGTCGGTTAGCTTGTTTGCGCGGTGCGCAGCTCCGCGCAAACGGGGTATGCTGGTTTAAGCCTCATTTGGCTATCGGCACGCATATTACGCTCAGCTCAGTTAGGGGCACATATATTTAGCGTGGTAAACCACTGCTCAGCTACGGGCACTCATTTTGCACCAGTTAAACCACTGCTTATCTACGGGCACATACACTCACTCTGTTGAGCTGTAGCTCAGCTATGGGCACATCTGGCAGTTTCTATTCATTTCTTAACTCACATTTCTTCAATATAAATGGGCTATTTCATTGCATTTTACATATATTGTGGTTTTATGTGTACATATTTGTCAGGGACTTGTTTCCTGCTTATTTTGCAAAAAAAAATTGGTGTTGTGGGGGCTCGAACCATGAATGCCTGCTCTGCAGCCAACATCTCTACCGCTACGCTATTACTTCCTGGCTTATTTTGCATATTTAGTTCTTATATGCTTTCCCATTGACTGCTAACTGTAGCTGCGCTTTGGCACGCCAGCAAAACGAGCGCACTCACGGTTAAACATTTTTACTATTTAAAAAAAATATGACATGTTCATTTATATTTCTTTTATGTTTAATAGTCTGTAGGGGCATGTGTTGTGTTGTGTTTATTCACATTTCTGTGGACTCTGTTGTGGGTGTCTACTTTGGGCACTTTTACACTTCTGGGGGCGTGTCCGCTTGCAGGGCTGAGCCTACGGACACGCCCCCACATGTCTTACACGGACCGTGTTGGCCTTAAGTGTGATTCAGCATGCTCTCATGAATATGCAGAGCATGCTGACATCACTCCGTTTAACTGCAGCCTCCGTGTATGAGTTATAACTCTTACACGGAGGCTTCGTGAATCCTGCCCAGTATTACTACTAACATAAGTAAATATAATTTATTTCTTATGAAAGTATAATATTAATAAGAGGAAGGCTGCAGTCAAAGGTGGATAGGGTCATGGAGTGGGCACAATAGTTAAACTGTTATTTCACACACTTATAGGGTTGGGTTTACTTATATATATAAAATAACATTTTATAATATGAGGCACAGATCAATCATCATTTGCAGGTTTCTTTGGGGCAAACTTATGTATACTATATACAAAAAAAATGAATAAACATCAGTTAAATGTACGGTAAAAATAATAACAAAATAAAATAGGAATTTATAGTCAGTGGTCTCAAAATTGTGCATTTTTTGGAAGTTTACCTCCATGGATGGGTGAAGTGATGTCTCTTTTGAGTGATGCCTTTACCTGTCATATAAGGGTGGTGCAGTTAAAGCATTGTGTTAGAACAAACATTTTTACTTTTGGAATCTGGATGAATTTTTCTGCATATGGTCTGATTTTTTGTTTCAGTGGGCCTTCATAGTTTAGTATGTTATAGATTCATAGGTTCATAGGTGTGTACTAGGCTAATGGCCCTGGAGCCTTTACAAGCCTAGCCCATAGGATTACCCTGGCATCATGCCACCCAACCTTAGTTCTCAGTGCCTCTGTTGAGTAGAGCCACTGGAGTGATCCCCAGGCTGAATTTTCTATTTCCCATCCACTCATCAAGATTTCTCTTGATGAGGGCTAGTGAGGTGCTCCGCTTGACATGTATGGGAAGTCTATTCCACAGCATGGGCAGTCTCTAGGCTATGAACCTGTCCCTCCAGCATGTTCTGTTGATTGTGGTAATGAGGTTAACGTCTCTGGAGTGTGTAGTGCAGAGGGATTGGGATTTATTTAGATGTAGCATTTCTAAAAGAGCTGGGTCAGACATGGCTTTGTTAATCAAGCAGAGATCACCTCTAAGTAGGTGATATGAGACAGAGAATAGTTGGACTTTTCTGAGTCTGTCCATATAGGACAAGGGTTTAAGGCCTTGGGTCCTCTTTATGAGGTACTTTTGCGGCTTCCCTCACCAGTTGTTGCAGGTGTCTAGTGAGGTACATGCCAAGTGAGGTATTGTATTCGATGACTGACCTAATGAGGGAAGAGTAGAGGGAGGCAATGACCTCTTTCTTCCTGGATGCAAAACCCTTATAATGAGATATGCCACATAGAAAGACTTTTTCACCACAGTGGTAGTGTGGTGGTCAAAAGAGAGGTTGCTGTCAACCTATGTTCCCAGATATCTTATAGTGCCTTCTGTGTTCAGTGGACTACCATTGATGCGGTAATTCATGGGAACCAGGTTTTTCCAAAAGGGGATGATGACACATTTTTGGCATTGAACTTAAGGCCATGGTTCTGACACTAGTGGTTGGTCTCAGTGAGGCCTTATGCAGTTTAATATGCATTGGTTGATCAGAGTTATGTTGGGTGTAGGTGCCTGAGCAATATGGAGAATAGAATGCTAATATGTTTGCTTTAACATTTTAGATTTACGTTCCACTTGCTGGTGGTTGCTTATCTGCATCAGTTGCTGCATGTTGGTTGTGTGGAAAATATAGATTTAATATGGGGGAAGGTTTGGAGTTTACCTACAGGGAATTCAGTCAAAGTTTTGGTATTATGCTTCTAGCTGGGGGTTGTGTGTAAATCGAATGGTATTATAAAAAAATTATGATGGCATGTCGGCCACAATGATTTTATAATGACTTTTGTAATGGTGGTGTCATTTTGTTTTGCTCTTTGGGCATGGCACCTCGGTCAACCTTTTTGTAGATAACTGTTACCTCATCACTGTCTTTGTTAGTCTAGCTTCTTTTTCTTTCAGTCAAAGAGGGAAAGGCACATACTTGGTTTTAGGCAGAGTTGTTTGTGGAGGATAGGAGCATAACATTCAAGAACCCCCACAGCAGCTTAGCTGCCTTAGTCACTGTGGCATTTTTCAGTCAAGGGATGAGCAGGAAAGCATCCTAAGGGCTATACATTCCAGACCTTTGCAGCAGCATAGCATCCAAGGATTCACTGGATTGTCAGTATTAACTGGAACTCTGAGTGGTTTTAGTTTGTCATAGTCTCCTTTCCTCCATTTCTCCTTTACCTCTTTTTTTTGTGTTATTCCCTATGTTAATCTTTTCTACTTTTCACGTTCCGCTATAGTCCAGTCCATTAAGGGGAGATGGCCACATCTGTTGCAGGATGCTCAAGTCTTGTTATCTGAATTAGAAATAGAAGGGGCAACTGAGTAAAGCCAGAATTCCAAGAAGAGACCATCAATGAATTCAGAACAGTGTGCAGCTGTAGGATCAGCTCCAGCTAAGAAAACTTAGAAAAAGACTAGCAGAAATTCCTCTAGCCAAAGGGTCACCGCTTCCTGCTCATCTGAAGTATCAACAGGAACACAAGATAATGTCTCTGGTGGGTCTAAAGGGCTTAGTATTATTGGTAGGGGTCAATCTCCTGAAGATTGTTTAGATGAGTTTATAAATTCTTTGCTGGAAGAGGGGAGGGTTAGGTTATTTGACTTAGCTCTAGAAAGAAACTTTGCTGCCTCTGCAGCTCCGAGTTCTGGAGAGTGAGTAGGTACTGATTCTGACTAGGACACTCAACTATCTTTACCCAACTTGCATATGGGGTTGGAGGAGGTCAATGGTTCAGAGGGGTAGGGCCCATCTCATCCAGATGATTGTATTCTCCAGTTCTTGTCCCTCATGGCTATGCTCAACTTTGCAGGTTCCAATTCCCCAAAATCTCTCATCATGGCACATGCTCCCACCAAGGTCAAAGGGAAGATTTGATCTAGTGGACATTGAGGGAATTAAGCACATCCTGGATGTTGACAACAGGTCTAACAAGGACTTGATGGCAGCCTTAGCAGACATTGGGAATAAGGTGTAAGCCAGGGCACCCATCAAGATCTGGGAAACTTGGCATCTGGATTTTGTTGTATTTATTGGGGCGATCATCGAGAAGGAGTCCAGTCAGGTATTGCCTTTATTAGGTTTCTTTGTGGCCATAAAGGAAGCCCTCCCCATATGAAAGGGGGTTCTTTTTTGCTGAAATATGATCAGTGTTTTAGGAAGCTGAAAGCTCTTGATAATTCAGGTGGGAGTTGAGGCAGCCTGATGTATGGCTCAGTGCCATAATGGACAAGGAGGAGGCTACTGGGATTGATTGAGGTGTTCATAATCCCAAGGATACAAAGTTTGCTAGGATTTCAACCACAGTAAATGCACCTAGTTGCTTGCAAATACGGCCACTTATGTTCAGGATGTGGGAAAGGTCGCTCTGCTTCCAGGAGCTGGGGCTTGATTGCTAGGGACAAGCTTCTATTTTCCACTTCTCAGGCAGAAGAAGACACTGTAAGTGAGTGCAACACCTCCTCTTGGGCTAAGCCACCTTTTCATGAACACAGGGGATAACTTGGCAGGCACTTGAATGTACCACAGCAGGCTTTTTCCCCCTTGTGTCTAGATACAATATTCTGCCTATTGTCAGATTATTCAGATCAGAGGGAAGCAGCTGCTCTTCTTAAAGGCTTCTCCAAAGGTTTTTCTATTCATTCCACAACCCCATTAGATTCTAAGTTAGTTAACAATTTGTAATCCATCAAAGGCCATGAACATATCTCTGCTATGTTGACAAAGAAAGAGCAATCAACTGGCAGGATAATTGGTCACTTTTCCACCCACCCATGGCTTTTGTTTAAAATTCCCACTATCAGCCTGGCTTCCAAGAAAAAGGAGGGTGAGTTCAGGTTGATTCATCATTTGTCCCACCCGGCAACAGGTTCAGTCGATGATTTTATTGACAGCAGGCTGACCAAGGTGCACTACTCCTCTTTAGACCAAGAGGTGGAGGTCATTATGGGCTATTCAGACCGCTGGCTCTGTAAGATGGATATTCAATCTGTTTTCTATCTTTACCCTGTGAGACAAGAAGATTGGTCTTATTTAGGTTTTCAATTTGATGGCAAAATATTTTTTAACACTGCAATACCAATGGGGTGTGCTGGTGCTTGTGCAACATTTGAACTGTTTAACACACCGTTACATTGGTGCTGGCAAGAATGAGCAGTACACTACTTAGATAATTTTCTGATTGCAGAGGAGGGTCAGGATGGTGCCTTAGATGGCATGTCCATTTTTAAGCAGCTTCGCAATGAGTTAGGAGTACCCTTGGCTGGTGATAAGTCAGAAGGACCAAGCCGAGTCCTGTCTTTTCTGGATTTAGAAATTAATAGGTTCATAGATTCATAGGTGTGTACTAGGCTAATGGCCCCGGAACCTTTACAAGCCTCACCTAAATAATTTGCCTAGGCACAGTGCCATCCAATGTTAGTTCACAGTGCCCCTATCCAATAGGGCAACTGGAGTGATCATTGGTGTGAACTTTCTGTTGCCCATCCACTTGTCAAGATTTCTCTTGAAGAGGGCCAGCGAGATGCTCTGTTTGAGGGGGGGGGGGTTGGGATTTCTTTTGGTGTAGTATTTCAAGTAGGGCGGGGTCAGACATGGCTTTGTAAGTCAAGCAGAGATCACATCTAAGTAGACTATAAGAGACTGAGAACAGCTGAAGTTTCTTGAGTCTGTCCATGTAAGATGTGTTTAAGGCCTAGGATCCTTTTTGTGAGATACTTTTTTGGCATCTCCAGCTGTTGTAGGTGTCTGGTCAGGTACATGCCAAATGGGGCATTATATTCAATGATTGGTCTAATAATGGGATGAGTAGAGAGGGATGATGACCTCTTTCCTCCTGGATGTGAAACCTTTGGTTATAAGATGTGCATGTAGAAGGACTTTCTGACCACAGTGGCAATGTGGTGGTCGAAAGTGAGGTGGCTGTCGACCTGGGAGCCCAGATCTCTAATGGCCTCTTCAGTATTCAGTGGGCTCCCATCAATGTGTTAATTCATGGGAACTGAGTTTTTTCCAAAGGGGGATGATAACACATTTTTTGGCATTTAGCTTCAGGGCATGGTTCTGACACTAGTCATTTGATCTCAGACAGGCCCTTTTGTAGGATGTCTGCATCACTTGGGGAGTTGATAATAACTCCTAGCTTACAGTCATCAGTGAACTTGGTCAACCAGAGTCCTTATATGTTGGCCTGGACTTCTGAGAAGTAGATGCCAAACAGGAGAGGGCCCAGGACCAAGCTCTGTGGGGCTCCACTCATGACTGGTCGACAGTCTGATTTGGAATCCGCAACTTTCACTCTATGGGTCCTGTCTGTGAGACAATTTGCAACCCACCTAGTGATGTAAGGATTGATGCCTAGTTTGGTGAGTTTATCAGTGATACCTGAGTGGGGAATGGTATCAAAGGCCTTGGCCAGGTCGAGGTAGGCTGTATGTACTGCCTTACCATCATCCACAGCCTTGGTGACTGCCTCAAAGAAGTCAACCAGGTTCAGCAGGCAGGATCTCTCCTTCACAAAGCCAAACTGTGTGGGGTCAAGAGTATGGAGATTGCCTATATCTTTGTTAAGCAGGTCCATGATGATATGCTCCATAGCTTTGTATACCAGACTTCTCAGGCTAATGGGGATACAGTTGTTAGAGTCTGGAGTTGCTCATCCTTTATGGAGTGGGATGACTGTAGCAGTGCAGCATTTGTTAGGGACATAGCCTAAGGTAAGGCTGTGATTGTACAGGGCACACAGATATGGTGTCAGTTCATTTTGTAGCTCATGTAGGACGCAGCCAGGTATATTATCAGGTCCAATGAACACTGTATTCTTGGCTTTGGACAATGCAGCTTTTACTTGTGAAGCAGAAATGGTGAGTATCAGGCTTTCTTCTGGTATTGTGCTAGAGCCCTTGCGGAGGTAAAGTGGGCACTGAATCTGTCAGCCAGTATGTTGGCTGTATCTGTTGGCAAAGTATAGGAGGTGCCATTGTGCAATAACTCAGAGCAAATCTGGGTATTGCCTTAGAGGTTTTTAATATAGCTATAGAAGGCTTTGTGGTTGTTTTTGGTGTCACCGCAATTTTGCCTTCATACCTGGCTTTAGAGGATTTGATAAGGGATCTCAGCTTTTTGTTGAGACTGATAAGGGAGGTTTTCCAGTCTTGTGACGTTATTTTTTCTGCATCAGTTTCTTTCTTCTATTGTAGAGTTTATTGATGGCTGGGGACCACCAGATTGGCTTCCTTTTTTTGGAGTAGAGCATCTTAGTTCTATTTAGTATGGCAAAGTCCATGCATTTGTGTACACACACTTGTACAGTGCATTGGAGTATGATTTTGCAGTCATGCAGCTATTTTTCTTTGGCATGGATGCTGAGAAGTTAGCCACCTCTGTTTTTAGGAGCCCGGAGTCAGCTTTAGAGAAGTTTTTCAGGATGGTCACCTTAGGTGAGATAGAGATTTCCATGATGATCAGTTTGTGGTCGGATTTAACCAGGGAGGAATTTACAATAGGTGTGAAGCAATGGTATTCCATGTTGGTGATAACCATGTTGAGGATGTTGCTTCCTCTAGTAGGGGTCAGAATGAGCTGGGCCAGGGCATTGGAAATCATAAATTCCAAAAAGCGTTGAACCTGTACATTGGTACTTGAATAGTTTTCCCAGTTGATGGAAGGGTAGTTGAAGTCACCCAGTATGAGAGTATTGTGTTGGACCTTGTTAGATTTCAGGGTGCTTAGGAACTTGGAGTGTGAGTCTGGGGACATGTTTGGGGTTCTGTAGCAGGCTATGACTTATACTACTGTCTTATCTAGTGTTAGTTGTACCTAAACAGTCTTGGATGCATTATGCTGGGTTACCAGTCTAGAGGTGTGTGCATCCTTTAAGAATATGGAGACACCACCGCCTTTGGAGCTTCTGGATGTATTCTGGGGCTGAAAGGTATGGAAAGAGTTGTAGCCTAGGAGCGCAGGGGTGCTTTCTACCTCTTTAAACTAGGTCTCCATTACAGCACAGATGTTGACATTCTCCATTTTGAGGAGAGGTTCGTGCAAGTGCATCTTGAGATTTAGACTTCTAGGACTGAGCAGCATGACCCTCAGATTGCATTTGTTTGTAGTTCTTATGGTGGAATTTTGGTCTTTGGAACACTGCCTAAAAAGGCACTATAGGGGTGGCAAGAGCCTTAGCCAGTACCCAGAATCCCAGAGGTGACAGATGCAGGCCATCTCTGACAAAGCATTGAGGTCTGTCGATCATGTCATCCTAGGCAGACAGATACTAGATCCCCTTAGAATGACACCAGAAACTTAGTCAATTGTTGAAGTCAATCATTTTCTGCTTGTATTGTGGTATCATTCTGGGTGATGGTAAAATACTGCTCAGGGCTAGGGTAATACCTGCCTGGGTCACATAATCTGAGAGTACCATCACATCTCTTTTCATGTAGTCCAGGGAGTTAGGTCATTCATACCCACATGGACAATGAGTCAGTCATATGTGTACTTGCTGTGGAGTGACCTGAGTGCATGTGTTATGTGTTGGATCCTGGCACCTGATAGATAACTGACTGTCACCCTTCTCCTTGTTCAACCTAGTGAGTGGGACATCAGTGTGCCTCACAACTGAGTCTTCTGTGATTAGTACATTTGGCAAAGTGTTTTGCCTTAAGGGCTTTGGTTGAAGGGCACACTGTGGTGGTAAGCTATGTGTCCTGGGGTTGGTTTTGTGTTGTGGTAGTTGAGTGCATTTCTGTCTCAGGAATATCTGTTGTTTTGGTACATTTTTACTGAGACCCTCCATGGAGGTGGGTGTATGGTTTGTGTTTCTATGTGTAGGTTGTGTCGGTTGGTGTTTTGGAGGGCTGTAAGTTCTATGTAGTGAATTGCAGGTATTGAACTTCACCTCTTGATCAGCTAGTCCAGTCTTGGTTTGAGCATGCACTGCTTCCAGTTTGGTGATATAAGTGCATCTCTCAAATGTATGAGTGTTGGGAGGTAAGAGGAGAGGGTTGTCTGTGAACTTTGGACAGCTGCCACACTGTCTTAGAATGCCCAAATGCACATGATTAACAGGAGAAAGCACAGGAAATTTCCCTACGATCATACCAGGAGGGGTAGTCATAACTAATAAGCACTGGTGCTGTTACTGCATAGGGACAGCTAGAGCTGATAGCACCTAAGTGTGCTACAATAAATGCTACAAAAGCCTGTTAAAGTGCTAGCGAATTAAGCTAACTGAATTACAAGAAGTAAAAGAACAAGCATGTTCTAAGGGGCTTAAACAAGTGCAAACTCAAGCAAACACGGGCTTTTAAACCAGAAAGTTGAAAGGGATGGAAAAACTGCCCAAACAGCCAATAAACTACAATTTCTGGGCCATAAACCACTCCTCTTGTGGTAGATAGGCTAACTAGTGCTTACCATTTCCACTGATAAGCCATAAGGCTTCGCCTCCAACACAGAAAGGCTTGGAGGGCTCAGAAACTTACAAAACAGTCCTGGATACAAGTCTGTATCTGGACTAGACTAGTTACAAGAAAGGCAGGAAACAAGCTTAGAACTTTTTTTGTTTTGTTTTGTAGAAAAGCAGTTAAAACAGTAGCAAAAACACTTTAAATGCAGTACAAGCTAGCACACTTGAGTGTGTAGCAATATTAAGACAAATATGGCTTAAATAAATGCAGATAAATTAACAACAACAAAAAAACAAGTGCAGAGAGCAGTAAATTATGAAAAAGTCAAAATGGAGGCACTTAGAGTATCTTATTTTCCTTCCTGTTGCTCTTGTAGTCTGCAGAACACCAAAACTGGATCCACAGAGCTTAAATAACACTTAAAATTTAAACAGACTAAAACATCAGTAATAAATGCAGCAGAGAAGATGCAATTGAAGACTTTGGAGAACAAGTAGCAGAAAAGACAAGATGAAATAATAGAGTTGGAGGAGGAAACACAAATACTGTAAAAGCAGCAAGTAGCTGAATAAAGTATTTTTAATGTAAAGTGGAAAGGGAGGAAGGAGCAACAGATGATAATTCAAGGATAAGAAATGAAGGGGGTTGGCCTTCTCAAATGCTCTCTCTCTGTATTAGGTAGAATGAGCTAATGACACTAGATTGGGAGGAGTGTCCCAGATCAAATTTACAGTAGGGGTGGGCAACTGCAAAGCCACCAAGTATAAGAACAAGACACCAATAAGGAGGGAGGGGGTGAAACTATGTTACAGCTACCACTGATAATTCATTCAAGTTTCTTTCACCCAAATTTCAACAAGTCCAGAGGTTACTTTGGAGATTTTTGGGTTTCAGAAAAGTTTGCATAGGAGATATTATGCAGCTACTTGGGTTGCTCAAAGTTTGCATAGGAAATATCATGCAGCTACTTGGGTTGCTGAACTTTGCCTGCAGGGCAGTCTCTCCAGGCAGAACTTTTCAGTGTTCCGTATCAGACTTGATGAAGGCTAACAGGCCCAATTACTACCTTGTGTGGTTTGATCAGATGGGTCAACGATCACCTTCAGCCCTGGTTCACATTATTGAGCCAGTTCAATACAGTTTCTTTTTGGCTGTCCCCTTGGACCACTGCCTCCAAACTTGAGCTTTTCACTGATGCAGCAGGGGGATCCATTATGCGGGGGGGGGGTTACTTCCTAGGTAGCTGGTTTGCTGAAAGGTGGCCAGAGAGTTGGTCCAAAGAGGAGGAGGGACATTACATTTTTAGAAATATTTCCCATTTAGGTGGCAGTTTTGGTATAATAGGACATGTTACATAATAGGAAGATAGTTTTTCACTTAGATAATATCTCAGTGGTGCACGGTCTCAAAAAACATTCTTCCAGGTCCAAGTGGGTCCACTCTGTTATTAGGCTTTTAGTTTTGCTGAGTCTAGAGATTAATTTGTCATTTTCATGTGTTCATGTTCCTGGCCATCTTAGCCCTGTAGCTGATAGTTTCTCCCATTTCCAGTTTGCCAGGTTTTGCCTGTTGGCCAAGCATTCAGTTCCAAGGGGCACCCCAGTTCCTATGGGAGTCTGGCTAATTGGAGAAGGCTAAAGTTATCACTCTTGGCAAGTTCTTGGACCAGCAATACTAGGAGGGCATATTCATCATCCCTTCAGGTTTTCAAGGCTTTCTACAGGTCTTTGATCTCTGGCCCGAGGACATGGAAGTACAGTTGTTACTTCCATTTTTAGCAATCAGGTCAGCCTCTGGGGATTCAGCTAAAACTCTCAGAGTACACCTTGAAGCTTTGGGATGGTTGGAGTGTGTTTTGGGCTTTCAGGCTTTATAAGGCCACTGGTTATGGAGAGGGAACTCAAGGGCCTTGAAAATATTTGAAGGCCTTCCCAGGATTCTAGAAAACGTATTAGGAGACAACTTATCCTTGTTATTTGAAGTCTCTGTAAGTCACTGGGTGAATTTCATACATTTGTTACTATAGCAGCTTTGTTCACATTCTTGTATGTGGGTGCCTTCCATGCCATTCATAGGTTCATAGGTTGGTACTAGGCTATCAGCCCTAGGGCCTATACAAGCATAGCCATAACAATTCCCTGGCTATTTCTTCCCACACTATTTACTTCCCTGGACCCCTGTCTAGCAGGGCGACTGACTTGATCCCCGGGGTGAATTTCCTTTCGCTCATCCAATTGTCAAGGTTCCTTTTGAAGAGGGCCAAAGAGGCACTCTGCTTGACATGTATGGGCAATTTATTTCACAGTCTGGGGAGTCTCTGGGTCAGGAACCTATCCCTCCAGCATGTTTTGTTTACTGTGATGACAAGGTTTAGATCCCTGGAGCGTGTGGGTCTGAGGGATTGGAATTTCTTTAAGTGTAGCATGTCCAACAGCTCTGGGTTTGACATGGCCTTGTATGTTAAGCAGAGATCTCCTCTGAGTAGACGATATGTGACAGAGTATAGCTGGAGTTTTTTAAGGCGGTCAGCATAGGGCATCTGCTTTAGGCCTGTGATTCTTTTAGTGAGGTATTTCTGCGGCCTTTCCAGTTGTTGCAGATGTCTGGAGAGGTACATACCAAATGCGGCATTGTATTCTGTAATGGGTCTAATGAGGGATGAGTACAGTGGGACAATGACCTCATTTTTTCTGGATGAAAAGCCCTTAATGATGAGGTGTGCCACATCGAAGAATTTCCTGACTGTTGTGGAGATGTGGTTATCGAAAGTGAGACCATTGTCCACCTGTGTCCCTAAGTCTCTTATCACACTTTCAGTGTTTAGTGTACTGCCACCTAGATGGTAATTCATGGGTACATGTTTTTTTCCCAAAGGGGATAACTATACATTTCTTGGCATTGAGCTTGAGCCCATGGCTCTGGCACCAAGCATCTGTTTCTGCAAGGCCCTTTTGTAGGGTACCCACATCATTTGGGGATTCAATAATGGCTCCCAGTTTGCAGTCATTTGCGAACTTTGTTAGCCAGAGACCCATAGTGTTGGCCTGTACTTCAGAGAAGTAGATGCCAAACAAGAGTAGTCCCAGGACTGAACCCTGAGGTACTCCATTTGTCACTTGTCTGGAGCTGGATTTGGAGTTGGCTATTTTACCGTGTGGGTTCTATCAGTAAGCCATTTAGCAACCCATTGGGTGATGTAGGGATTAATGCCCAGCTTAGTAAGTTTATCTATGATTCCAGAGTGGGGGGTGGTGTCAAAGGCCTTGGCAAGGTCTAGATAGGCTGTGTGGATTACCTTACCCTTGTCCATGACCCTGGAGACTGATTCGAAGAAGTCAATCAGGTTCAGGAGACATGATCGGCCCTTCACAAACCCACACTGGGTGGGGTCCAGTGTTTGAAGGTTGCCAATGCCTTTGTTTATAAGTTCCATGATAATACTCTCCATGGCCTTGCAGATAAGGCTCATCTGACTGATGGGATCGTAGTTTCCAGAATCCAAGGTGGAACCCCCCTTGTGGAGTGGGATAACTGTAGCTGTGCACCACTCAGTGACCATGAAACCTGAGGTGAGGCTATGATTAAACATGACACTTAGGTGAGGTGCTAATTCATATTGTAGTTCATGTAGTACACAGCCTGGGATGTCATCTGGTCCCATGGATGTTGTATTCTTAGCTTTGGAGAGTGTATTTTTTACCTGTGTGCCCATTATTACTGGAATTTGGCAATCTTCCAGTATTGAGATGGGCCATTTAGGGGGTGAGAGAGGGGTGAAGCTGGCACTGAATCGATCTGCCAGGATATTGGCAATATCCTTGGGATCAGTATGTTTAATGCCATTCTGTTTTAGCTCAGAGCAGATCTGAGCATTGCCCTTTAGATTCTTGACATAGTTATAGAATGCCTTGTGGTTGTCTTTGGAATCTTTGGCAATTTTATTTTCATAACTAGCTTTGGAGGATTTTATGAGGGATCTCAGTTTCTTACTGAGGCTGGTAAGGGAGTTTTTTGCATCCTGGGATTTTCTCTTTTCTGCAACAGTTTCTTCCTTTTGTTGTAAAGTTTATTTATGGCAGGGGACCACTAGATTGGCTTCCCTTTTTTGGATGAGAGCATCTTGGTTCTATTTGGGAAGGCACAATTCATGCATGAGTGGATGTGCTCATACCAGTGCCTTAGTGAAGGATTCAGCAGTTGAACTTTCAGCTCCCATCTGCATGTGTGTCATGAAGTTTGTCACTTCTGATTTGAGTAGCATGAAGTTGGCTTTGGAGAAGTTTTTTATGGAAGTTTCCTTACTGGGGGGTGGGGGTGGGATGTGGATGTTAAGGGTGATTAGCTTATGGTCAGACCTGACTAACGAGGGGGTGACCATAGGTGTGGAGCATCGATTTCCCATATTGGTAATGACCAGGTCTAGGATATTGGAGCCCCTGGTGGGACTATGGATTAGTTGATCCAGGGCATTGAAATTTATGAATTCCAAGAACTGTTGGGCAAAGCTGTTGGTACATGGGTAGTTTTCCCAGTTAATGTCAGGATAGTTAAAATCATGCAGTATTAGGGTGTTTGGTTCTATCTTAATATTTTCCAGTATGTTTAGAAAGGTGTAGTGAGATTCTTGATCTACTCCTTTACCTTTGCTGGCAGGACCTTGTCATCCACAGTGGGTTTTATTCTGATTTAGTTAAAAAAACATAAGACTGAACAATCTAGGAAATGACAGCAGGTGCATTCAGACAAGGACAGTGGGCTGCCCATTTACCCAGTACATTCAATCAGATTGCTATATAATATTACTCCCACAAATAAAAGGTGAGGCTTGGTTTTCATGTGAGCCTTGGGTGGGCCTTTTAACCTATCAGAGATGAACTCATTTGTTAGGCAAGCTATGGCAGGGAAAGGAATTCACCCGCAAGGTTACTCTTTGCATTCCTTCCAGGTAGGTCATACTTCAGACTTGGCATGGAAGGGCATTCTGTTCAGGTCATTCAAAAAAACAGGATGGTGGGTCTCTGATGCCTTTTTGTCATACATCACGCATTAATTTTTACTTCTGTTGCAGGTAAGGAGGTCATTTGGCTCTTGGGCCTTTCTTTCATTGAGAGAGCTGCAGTCTGAGCTTTGGCCAACCCAGCTGGTCACTCAGGTTCTTTCGATCTTAACTGTTGGACAATTCATTTTTTTGGCTTCCCTGGCCTCAGATTGTTTCAGTTCTGGGAAATCTGGCATAAGCATACCATGGAAGAAGCCTTACCCAGAATTGTGATAATTCTGTTCGGGGATAATAATTTGGGTCAAGCCCCTAAAAAAATCCTGTTGGCCAGAATTCTGTCTGATATGCACCAGTTATGACAGCTGTATCTGAATTTAGTTCATTTATACTTCTGCTTCCTTATATAGGGATTCACATTTCACTTTATTTTACACTCCTTACGCTTCTTAGAAACTGAATACCTCAGTATGTCATGCTTTTATCAGTACTATATTTATGTGATTGCTGTGGTATGAAGACATTATTCTTTCACCAAAATCATCATTTCAGGCAACTTTTGTCTGGGATGTGGACCTTTAGATGTAATACCTTTCATTTTATTTTGTTTTGCTCCTATCTGCTTCACTCATGAAGATATTGTCTCTACCCTTCTAAGAACTTCCTACTCTTCTCCTTGGATTGTCAGTGCATTATGCTTGAGTATTACAGTGACCACTGCACTGCTACAATGATACAAAGGCACTGACCTATAGTGCTGCAGCAGTCTTGTTATCAAAGACCTGCTGGAAATGTCACAGTTTGGGGGTACAGCTAATGCAAATTAGCTACAGGCTCTTCCTCTGAAATGTTGCCAGTATCAGAATAGCATGGTAGAATGATTCAATGAATAGCTGTTACTCTGTATGAGGGCAGCAAAGAGAAAAAAGTGTACATGATCTTTTCATGTCATGCACCCATTCATTTCTATGGCAGGAGTGAGGCTGTTAGTAATGCAGTGGGTACCTACTACCATGCCTTGCGTGTGTGTGTGTGTTTGTGTGTGTGCGTGTGTGTGTGTGTGTGTGTGTGTGTGTGTGTGTGTGTGTGTGTGTGTGTGTGTGTGTACATGCATGTGTCCTTGAAAGCACCTGTGATAAAGAGGAACACTAACATGGTTAATTCTAGCAGTGTAGTGTTCGATTCATAGGTTTGATATTGAGCCACTGATGATATTGGGGGGTTTTGTGTCTTTGAATTGCAGATTATCACCATTGTACTTCCAGATATCCCTGTACCTTTTTTATGATCCGTTTCCCTTGGCCGATGTTAAATGTCTGCTGATGAATTATATAAGCCTTAACTTAAGACTGCTATTTCTCTCATAACAGAGCAGACCATCATGTAAACATAAGCTGACTGTCTGCACTGGTCAACCAAACAGCATACAGTAACACTCAGTAGGTTTAAGGTCCAAACCATTAAAGAGTGAGAAGAACCAAGCTCAGTAATTGATTAATGTGTTATGTGTTTCCCCTTATGAAGAATTCTTTCTGCACGTCAGTGTATTATCCTGTTTGACAAAACACTCCATAGAGAAACAGCAGGAATACACAAATACATTGCTAATGTGTCCCATGCAGAAAATAAAAGCATACAATTCACAATATCCCTAACAACAGTACAGAGGCAACCAAAATGCATAGTTCTCTTCCATATTTGCAGGACATATATTTTTTCTATAAAATTTGTATAGAACTGAAGTTTATTTCTAGTATTACTCGTAACAGCTTTAAAGAAGATATTGATTAATTTAATTAAGTGCTCTCCTTTTCTGAATGCTTTGGATGCAATGGACATTAAAAAATCTTAACAAGTGCAGCCTTTCCATAAGTGCATACGAATTGTTAAAATAAGTCAGAGTCACAGTTACATTCTTAATCATGAAAAGACTTCTGTCAGGAGCTATTTAAACATTTTTTATGCAATTTTATCTTAACACTAGTGGCACTTGGCAGAATTATTTAGTTTAGCAGAAGACTGGAAGGTAAGCCCTTTTACATCATTTATTACCATACTGTTTAAAGAATAGCCTAAAACATGATAGGAGTGTTGTTTGGTGTACCATAAACCTCTGAATCAGATTCTTTCAAATGCACAAAAGTAACTGTAAGTCTTGGGCACAATGTACTATATTTTTATTACTCTTGTATTTATTTTCTGGAAAATGGGTTAAATGTGATGGTGTACACCAACAAAACTCTATTCCAATTTACTCATTGGGCAGGATTCACGAAGCCTCCGTGTAAGAGTTATAACTCATACACGGAGGCTGCAGTTAAACGGAGTGATGTCAGCATGCTCTGCATATTCATGAGAGCATGCTGAATCACACCTAAGTCTAACACGGTCCATGTAAGACATGTGGGGGCGTGTCCGTAGGCTGAGCCCTGCAAGCGGACACACCCCCAGAAGTGTAAAAGTGCCCAAAGTAGACACCCACAACAGAGTCCACGGAAATGTGTATAAACACAACACAAGACATGCCCCTACAGACTATTAAACATAAAAGAAATATAAATGAACATGTCATATTTTTTTAAATTGTAAAGATGTTTAACCGTGAGTGCGCTCGTTTGCGCGGGCGTGCCCGTAGCGCAGCTACAGTTAGCAGTCAATGGGAAAGCATATAAGAACTAAATATGCAAAATAAGCCAGGAAGCAATAGCGTAGTGGTAGAGATGTTGGCTGCAGAGCAGGCATTCATGGTTCGAGCCCCCACAACACCATTTTTTTTTTTTTGCAAAATAAGCAGGAAACAAGTCCCTGACAAATATGTACACATAAAACCACAATATATGTAAAATGCAATGAAATAGCCCATTTCTATTGAAGAAATGTGAGTTAAGAAATGAATAGAAACTGCCAGATGTGCCCATAGCTGAGCTACAGTTCAACAGAGTGAGTGTATGTGCCCGTAGATAAGCAGTGGTTTAACTGGTGCAAAATGAGTGCCCGTAGCTGAGCAGTGGTTTACCACGCTAAATATATGTGCCCCTAACTGAGCTGAGTGGAATATGCGTGCCGATAGCCAAATGAGGCTTAAACCAGCGTACCCCGTTTGCGCGGAGCTGCGCACCGTGCAAACAAGCTAACTGACGGGCAACGTTGAGCAAGCCGTATCAAAACTGCCTTTACACAGACACACCCCTCATCATGTCTAGACAGTCATGAAAAATAAAAAGCAGTGGCCAGGTTCGAACCCAGGATACTATACACCATAGTCAAGGTACAGAACCACTAAGCCATGACAGCAGTACCTAGAAATGCAATAATAGCTCATATATAGGAATGAATACAAACTACAGCATGACAATGCAGGTTTACTGAAGTTGATACAATTCCAAAATGGCCAATCACAGATATGTGCGGGAAAAACGGACTATATAAGCCCCATAGGCGGGAATACACAGCATAAATGATTGTAGAACAGACCTGCAGGCAGAATGTCAGGAGTAGGAGAGGGTAGTCGCTTTCGAGCGCAGAGGTGGGGTGTTGAGGAGTCCAGGTACATGGCCTGGCTCCTAGTCCACAATCATGAGGCCCAACTCATGCAGGGCCAGGTCCTCTGGGGAGCGTACAGGGCTGAGGCATGGGACCGGTTGGCTCATGAACTCACCAGTGCCACAGGAATTCCAAGGACAGGTGAGCAGGTCCGTCACCACCATGCGGACCTGAAGAGATGCAAGCAGGACCAACTGAACCTTTGGATCCAGGAGGCCCAGCAATCACCCAACGCCCCACCACTGAGTAAGTAACAATTAATTATGTATGTAAAAAGTTAAACTACCTGAAATTATGGAGATGTGTATTCCAATATTACTTCATTTATATTACAGATGCAGGTGTCCGTTCTGTGAACCGCAGAGCCTATGGCGATAGGCTGGTGCGGTTGCGCCACCAGGCAGGTCAGTAATCCACTACCAGTAACTGTAAAGAAATATCAAAGTATGACAGTCAGCAAAAGAGTGCAGTGTAGCCAGTAAGGAATAAAATCTGCAAGTAACAGTGTGAAAGTGTATGCAAGTATTGCTTGATTACAAGAGTTCCCAGCCTGTAAGTGTAAACTAAACATGAAACTGTCCAACATATATTCTGAAATAAAAATGCCCTGCCTGTAAGAAAATAGTACACAACCTGCAGCAGGATGTAAAGTATAGCTGCAGAAGATGATGAAATCACATGTGTGAAATATATCCCTGTGGAAATACTGAAACATGACAGAAGTGAGACTGCTGGAAAGGATTGTAATAACTACTGTTAAAACATGTCAATAAAGCCTAGAAGTACCATCCTGAATAGTAACATGAAAGCAAGTGAGAGAGTGTGAGAAAGTGTCAGGAATCCAGCAATACAGTAGTAATAACGCCTGAATAAAGTATACTGCAGTCAAGACAGAATTAAATGCATGTGAGACTCAGAACCAAACAGCAAAATCTGTTCAAAGTGTTGCTGCATGTGGAATGTGTATCCCAAAATCTGGATATGTTGCTCCCAGTCTGAAATACGCAGATAGGATGATTGTCTGATATACCAAACATCCACACTTGTCTACAGGTATATAAAGCAAAAGTAGCAGGATGATGTATCTGAACAAAGCTTGATATGAATGTGTATGAAGAACACTAAAATGTATATTGATGTTGCAGTAACAGTCCTATCAGCAAGGTGAAGTAGTTAACATATAGGACACTGTAGTTAGAACAGTAGTGTGTATATAACTGTAGCTATTAGAAATGTACAGCATATGTATTGGTATTGAAGGTGTTAATATTACCTTATTTACCCCACCCTATAACCACCTATAACCCATTCCACGTGAAAATGGTATGTGCAATCACAATTAACACCCCTGGACGTTTGTCCTGTTGGGTCATATATATTTGCATGTCTGTTGATGCATCTGCCCTGTTCATACACCCACACCTGATGGCCTGTTGCCATCAATTAACCCTGCATGTTGTTGGACTGTGTATTTCTGTTCAAATTATGCATGTGTTATGCACGCTGTTCAATGGTGTGAATATCTGGGTGTTTGGTTAATGGGAATACTAATGCATGCTGTTACAACTAACTGTGAATGGTATTATATGTCACTAACCCAAACTGTCATGACATAATGCAAAACATAGAACGACAGGGAAGGCGGGTTCCAGCGGACCCACCTCTCCCACCTCAGCTGGCGAGTGCACCTGGCACTAGTGCCGAGTCCGGACCCTCCTCCGGTGGCCCTGTGCCACCTGCGGGTGGAAGCGCTGCAGGATGGGGCTCGCCCCTCTGCAAGTGTGGCCGGAGGAGATCCACCACTCACCCTCCGTAGCGTCCGGACTGTGGTGCGTAGGGAGATTCAGGACTCTGTCCTTAAGCCCCTACGCCAGCTCGAGGCATGGGTGGTGCAACTAACGGGCATGCCCGTTGCCCTGCCTACACAGCCCACAGCACAGCCCCGTCCTGGGCAGTGAAGGAACAGTGGCAACTGCCTATGGGTGGGGATATCAGTTCCACTGTTGCCATCTGTGGGCTCATGGGCTCTGGATATCCAAACCTCCGTCCCCGTCAATTGTGTAACCCCCCCACACGTGTCATACACCGCCCCTGTATGCGTCTTGTTTGTCTTGTCTGTTTACCTACCCAGCCTACCTCCCCAGCTGAACCGACTTCCTTCACCTGACATACCACTCTTACCTGAAAAAAAAAAAAAAAAAGGGCACTCTGTACCCACAAACATTACGCCCCATACATAGCTGCCCATTCCGCACACATGTCCACTGGACATGGAACCTATCAATTACAATTGGCTGTACAACAAGTATTATTGTTGTCCTGACACCTCTCCCAGGGGTGGAAGGTTTCAAATGTCACACCAAATTACATACATATGCACAGCTGTTGCTGCTGAAGAAATGGGCAGCTATGGGCCTTACCTACATCCCTCCTGCACATCCCAAGCTTGTTTCCCTACTGTCTTACCCTCTTTGTGACCCCTTTTTCACCACTTTCCTGTCTCCCCATTTTCTTTTCTTTCAAAGAAAATAGCGCGGGTGTGTGCCAGAGTAAGCACCGTTAAGCGGTTGTAACCGGGTGTGCACGGAGCTAACCGCCAGTGCACATGCGTGAGCTCCGCAAACCAGCGCTAGCCTGGTTACAACTGCTTAAAAGTGCCTTAGTCACTGTGATTGACAGGTCCTGTACTCAGTTCAAAAGAAAAATAAACTCCCACTGTCAGTCCCGAACCCAGGACCTTGGAAACACTAGTCTGTACAACCTACCACTAAGCCATGACTCTTATACAAAAACATTGTGCTAAAATAAATATAACCTGTAAAAGTAGGGATGAATGTAAAGGGAATATAGGATGTGTAGTACACAAAGCATGTCATTTAAAATAAATGTCAAAAACAATGGATATCCATAATAGTAGTGTGTGAAAAGAAACAGCCATGCTAGTTGGCAGCCTGTAGATAATAAGGTCAGTTAAAGTACATAGATATATGTATGCATATGTACATATATATATATATATATATATATATATATATATATATATATATATATATATATATATAAATATATCTATATATACTTGTAGGAGTCAATGTGCATACACACTTGCTACAGGGAACATGAAAGAGGAATGGAGAACTGTGAATATACAACACAGCCTGAAGCATGAGAGAGATACTAACCTTTACAGTCACAGAACACTGTCCACAGCATACCAGCATGGTCCCTGCCCACACAATCTGAAAGGGCAACGCCTATCACACATACCCTTTTATAGCACTGACCT
Source organism: Protopterus annectens (assembly GCF_019279795.1). Classification (NCBI taxonomy): domain Eukaryota; kingdom Metazoa; phylum Chordata; order Ceratodontiformes; family Protopteridae; genus Protopterus; species Protopterus annectens. Next base: position 787,510,705 of record NC_056728.1, on the reverse strand, counting down.
GAAATCACAGTGAGAACTGCAATCAGTACACAACTGGCTGTATGCAATTAGCAAATGCTGGCCTTCAATTGGTGCAGAGGCCATCACATGGACCTATGCAAATACCTACAAAAGCATCCAGTGCTAACACTCCCCACATGCAATAAATTAATTGCATTGTCTGTAAGCAGACAGAGGGAGGCCGAGAAGTGGAAGAGAGAGAGAGAGAGAGAGAGAGAGCACCAAAATAAAAAAAACACACTGTGACTCTCTCTACCCTGAAGCTGTCAGCACTGACAGTAATAGCAGCAGCAAGCAGAAGCTGTGGAACGCAACCAGCTGTGACAAACAGAGGTAATGCAAAGTAGCAGGTTAACAGTGTGCATACTGTGAACCCTCCAAATGTGTCATAGGTCTGTATCCATAGGTATGTCCATGTGATATGTTGTGTGTACGTAGTTCCAACAAAAGGGGATGACCACACATCACATGTCAAGCAGTCATAGGCCAGGATCCTGGTAGCATGTGTCTGTGCGTTGGCCTAGCAATGGCTGTAGTGACTGCTTTGAAATGTCAGCCAGGCCCACAAGTCAGGATCAGCCCATCCCAAAGGCACACTGGCTGGGAACAAGTGTCTGCAGGTACCTGATGTCACTGCACATGCATCCCATACTGCATTACCCCATAGCGTAGCAGACCAGGCCCATTATGCATATGATGTGGTAATTCCCAGGGTCAGTCGAGGTGCCCCCTTAGTGTTGTGGGACCACTGTTGCTGTATGCCACTGTCCAGGTACATATCCTGTAGCATGGCCAAGATAAACTATCAGTGTTACATGCGGTGGTATGTCCCCTCAGAGTGCTGGTAGCACACATCCAGGGGGACCACGAGGTCACAGTGATGCTGTGTGTTCTCCTCTGCTGAGGGTTGCCCTCACCTGGACATGTGCGATGATAGAGAGGTTACATCCAGCTGTGATAAATATCCGAAAGGTGAGGGAGAGGGAGGGGGGATATGTGCACCAAACATGTCTGCAGGAATGTTGCCAATATGCGTGTGTTTGGTGAATGTTAAGTAGGTGTGGACTAACACAGAGCATATCCGAGGCATGTGGTCCGTATGTGTAACATAACTGAAGAAGGCCTTGTGGTCATCCACAGTGTTTGTGTCTATTACCCTCCCAGAGTAGGCTGTGGCTGTTGTTATGACGGACTGTAGCGTAGTACCAGTGCTGACCACAGATGCCTACCCTTAATGTGAATGTGCTCTGTCCTGCAGTAGCCCCCTGCTATTGTTATACAATCTGCCTCTGTCTGGGGTCCACTGGACAGGATGCCTAACCGTTGTGCATAGGGTCTGGGTTAGACATGTGTGTGCAAGTGTCATGCAATCCGCAGCATGTCTGTGGTAAGCATTTGCAAAGGGGTCAGCAGTGTGGCTTGTGGCTTCCACTGGCCCAGTGTGCTGCATGGATACCATCCCAGTCCCAGCAAGTGAATAACTGTCTAACCACATACATATCAATGTAGTCTACTGTACTGGTGGTGGTGGTGGGATATGTATATCCAGGCCGAGTAACGTCTGTCCACATCAGAGTAGTGGACGGTGTCCCACATACAGTACATTGGGATGGACCCCAGAGTGAGGTTGTGCATAGCACCTGTCAGTGTGTGCTGACCGATGGGGCATGCTACTACGTAGTGTGGAATGTGGCAGGTATTGTTGCACAGGTATTGGCTGAGCACTGATATCTGGCCATGTACCTGTGTATCCACCACGACACACACACATGCAACATATGGGAGTAGTAGTATATCACTACACATGCATATCATGTATAGTATGTGTGCCATACATTGCTGACATGGTCTGCTGATATCCTGTCTGTGTTCTCTTCCAGGGAGATGGCGCGACAGCGTAACGCCGCCTACTCTGTTGCGGAGGATGAGGAGATCCACCAGAGCCTGGTGCGGGAGTATGACATCCTGTTTTCCCGCACCAGTCAGAACCAGCAGGAGAGGGCCGCACTGTGGCAAGACCTGGTCCGTAGGGTAAATGAAATTGGCACGCATAACAGGACATATGAGCAGGTGCGACATCACTGCAGTGATTTAATCCAAAGTGTCCTGCAGTGTGCAGCAGATATCCACAGGCAACAGGTCGCCACAGGAGGTGGGGTGGCCACACATCCCCCCCTCACCAGACTGGAGGGGCTACTCCTAAGTGTTGTGGCTCCAGCCCCGAACACCAACAGCAGTACACCTGCATTATGATGGAGGCTGGTTCCACACAGCAGCACGACATGGAGCATGCAGGTAATATGCCATATGTACACCTGACTGTTCTGTACACTGTATCATATGCAATATCAATGGGACAGATGTGCCCACTAACATTAATCTCATCATTTCTGCAGGTCCCTCCAGGGTTACAGAGAGACAGGCCATCCATGCTGGTGAGTGTGTTTAACATAACCTATAATAGTCCTGATAATGCTAGTAACAGTAGTGTAACTCAGTAGTGCTCTGTGTGTATACTGCAGGGTGTGCATGTGTGCATGTGTGCAGGTGTGTCAGTACCCATGTGTGCATGTGTGCAGGTGTGCCTGTGTCCAAGTGTGCATGTGTGCCTGTGTCCACGTGTGCATGTGTGCATGTGTGCCTGTGTCCACGTGTGCATGTGTGCCTGTGTCCACATGTGCATGTGTGCCTGTGTCCACGTGTGCATGTGTGCCTGTGTCCATGTGTGCATGTGTGCCTGTGTCCATGTGTGCATGTGCACGTGTCCACGTGTGCATGTGTCCACGTGTGCATGTGCATGTGTGCATGTGTGCATGTGTCCATGTGTGCATGTGTGCATGTGTCCATGTGTGCATGTGTCCACGTGTGCATGTGTCCACGTGTGCATGTGTGCATGTGTGCATGTGTGCATGTGTGCCCGTGTGCATGTGTGCATGTGTGTATAAGTGCATCACTGGTAACAATGTCTGGAGAATGTAAACTGTGTTTCCTGTCTTCATCCCACAGGTTCTGGGGCTGCTCTGGTGACCTGCAGCAGGGAACCTGAATCCTGTGCCACGGCTACTGGTAATGATGATATATGTGTAATGGTACAGGAAGGTGTGTCAGGGTCTGCCATTGGTCAGCCAATTGACAGTACACAGCTGTCAACCCCATCATTGCGCACAGTCATCCTGCCTATACATCCTATGTCACCATTGTCCCTAGGTGATGGACAGGATACAGCGGGCATAGACCAGGGTAATGTGGTACCTGTGGCACATGCGTCCCCACACAGCAGCCATGGGCAGGGTCCTCCGATGGTACCACACAGACAGTTGCCCATGGGTTCTCGTGGGAGCATCCGTGGGCATACTGCCTCTGGCCGACGTGCCCAACGAGGTCTGTCAACCTCAGCGATGTTTCGGACTGTCATGCAGGCTCAGTCACGTATGGAAAGGTACACCAGACAGGGTCTGAGGGAGCTCAGAGCATGCCGCACAGCCATGACAGACAGTATGCGTGACATTGTGGATGCTATCCGTAACTTCACCGATGTCATAGACAGACGTTGTGGGGACATTTTACAGCAGTTCCACAACCAGATGTCCATGAGCCAGGGCAGTGGTGGGCGTCTGCGGCGTCGACGTGGCCGTATGCCGGCAGCGGCAGCAGCTGGCAGTCGGCGCGGATGGCAACAGGCTCGCGCATGCCCCCATAGTGCCAGCAGCAGCCCCAGCAATGCTGGGTCTGTGCTGTCATCGGAACGCCCCAGGAGACCACGTGCGCGTGGCTCTGGACAGTCCCAACAGGGACATGTGTCCAGTCAACACACTCCCGCTTCTGATGACAGTACCCAGTCAGGCGTTGTACTGGATACGGTCCGTAGCACCCCTGCCAGGCACAGGTACCGTGTCCGTGCACACAGACACTGATCTGTATGGCCTGCCAGGTGCAGTCTGTGGCTGTCCACAAACCCCTGTATATGGCAGCCATGAGGTGGAACTGTGTGCGTGCATACACACATGCGGAATGTTAACACTTAGGGCAACCACATACATGCACACACTGCAGCAACACTGGCCCACCCTGTACTGCTGCCGCTCACCAACACACATACACACACATGTCAATTGGTGGTATCAGTGGCTGACTCAGGCATACCTAATCCACACCCTGTGCATATGATGACACTGTGCCACCTCCTGCAATCTCCAACATCATTGCGGGAACAGGTAAACACGTTGCTGATGCACAGGGTGACTACATAGACGTGTATTAGTAGTATCATGTTGGTAACAGTACAGTGTGCTGCTATGACTGTGTGTGTACCCCAGCATGCCTGCTGTAGTAACTGTATGAATGTCCTGAATTGTTATCTGCACCCATAGTACATACCAAAGCATAACAGCTGCACATAATTGCATGCCGGTGGTAAGGTTGTCAACAGATAGCCACATACATGGGTAGCACAGGGGGAAAGCTAACGCAAGTAGTGATATGCAATGGTGGACATGTACAGTAATGGTGTCAAGATGCCCACAACAACTATGCCATGTGTATGTTCACGCATCTAGATATGTGTGCAGTACCAATGTTGTCCAGACCACAAATAAGTATGACATAATATCGGTTCCACCATGGCCATCTGTGCTGCGTATTCCTGGGTACATGTTGACAGTGCCTACATATATGCATTGTGAATTACTGTTATTGTTACCCCTTCTTTGTTGTATGATGCAGTACTTCCAGCCCTGTGTACTGTAGCCTTGTTTGCATGCATGTTCGCCTGGGGTCCCTGGAACACTGCTTACACCTGCAATGCAGGGTTACAGTGCTTCTGTAGACTGCTAGTGACATCTGCATAGCGTACCATATGTATGTCAACCTTACACATGACAGAACGTCACTGTCTGTCCTGTACGCATGTAAGTAGCCTGTGACACATTGCACACGTCTTACCCGGCATATACCCACGTGTGCAGTCATATATGTCAGTGCTATGAGACAGAGGCAGTCCACCCACACATACACACCTTCAGTATGTTGTTCCCCATTGGCCCTATGTGTTGGTACTCACCATGGCAATCACACTACTAGGGTGGCATGTCCAAAGGTAACCTGTGAATCACCTCTATGGTCCAGTCGTGGTTTATGTGGGTCATGTGTCATTGTCACAGCTGCCACATGTATGCAGTCAGCCATCACCCTTGGCCAGGTATATACAACACATGTGTGGGATGCCACCACACAGCCAATCTGGGGACTGGTCTCTCTGAACCCAGTGATGCCATACCCTGTCAGGTGGCATGTCATATATACTACGTACAGGACAAACGTCAAACCCAATCCCTGCTGCTACTAATGATAATACCCCTGAAGATGTTCCTGATAGCTTTGACCAGTCCTTTACTGAGACAGTGCAGGCCCTAGCTTGCCATCTACCTCCTAGCTCCCCTGGTCCTGAAAGCAGCACCCTAGAAAACTACTTGCGTCCAGCTGCCAACCAGTCGCCACTTCACTTCTCCGTACCTTGGTTGTAACAGTGAAACCCACTACACTGTGTGCCGATCAACACCCTGCCGAGTACCTATCAAAACCAGATGATGCTATTGCTTACCCCGTCTCAAAGGTAATCAAAGGTACTATGTTAGAATCTAACTTTCCCACCATCTGGAAAATGTCATATGTAATCCCACTTCACACAGGAGGCAGCTCTACTGACATCTCCACTGATAGGCCAATAGCTATACACTCTCCACTTGCAGAGATTATGGTGACTTTCATCATAGACAAGTCATGCACCGCCTAGTCCAAACTCGCATTATGGCAGACACTCAGCATGGCTTACGTCCTCATCACAGCACTCCGTCAGGCCTCCTAGCCTTTACTAACACCATAAGCCATACTTGCAACATCAATGATATATCCACAGCCCTCTTTTTGGATAACTCAAAGGCATACGATATGGTTGATCACCAACTTGGACTCCGCACCCTGCACAGACTGTCTAGATACTGGAGCCTTCCAATGGTGTCAATCCTACCTGCATGGTCAACAGCAGGCCGGCCTCTGGCAGACCAAACCCTCTAACCGTCTACCAAACACCCTCAGAGTACCACAAGGCTCTATCCTAAGGCCCTTGCTGTCCTCCATCGTCATTAACGACCGTTATACTGTCATCCCAAAAGCCAGCTGTATCCAATATGCTGTATACTCTACTCTGATCTGCTCAGCCACATCTCCAGTAGAGTTATGTTCAGCTACCCAGACCACCTGTAATACAATAGCAAACTGGCTTTCTGAACATCGTCTGATCCTAAATCCCAATCAAACTGAACTGCTGTTATTCCACAAACACGTAGGTCTACCACGTTCACCGTTACCATAACATCAACCGATGGCACAATAATCTACCCTGACCCATCTCAACAACTATTAGGTGTCATCATAGACAATAACCTCATATGTGACATACATGTTAACCAGATTAGCCAAGCCATCAATAGAAAGCTAGGGTCACTTTACAGAATTAAAGCCTTCCTAGCCCCTCCAGCTAAAGGTGCCATAGCTCGCTCACACCTTGTTTCAGCCCTTCTGTATGCATCCCCTCTACTCTCACATATGAACAAGACTGTCCTTAACAAGCACTGGATTTGCTACAACCACATTGCCAGGTTTGCCACTGGCCCGCCTGTTAGGACACATCATTGCATCAATCTAAATCAGCTTGGTTGGCTTGCAATACCCAGCCTAATACAGTATAACCAACTGATTATGGCCTATAAAATCCTGTATAATCCAGACAATACTCCTGCACTTAAATTACAATCACCCCCTATAACAATCCTAGACCGCTTCTATCCTCTAACATTGTACTACTTCGGACTAGCGAGTCTATTAACACAGCTGGTGATTCTCTCTTTGCAAATCCTGTAAGTAGATCCTGGAACCCACTTCCAGCTGATATTACCCTAATGTCCACCTTAGGTCATTTAACAGTAGACCCAAACAACATTTGTCATGTAACTGGCTATGTCAGTGTATCAGGCCTGGCTAACTCGGATGTGTAACCTGTGTGAACCACTGTACTGTGTAAATACAATTTAATCCTGGCTTGTGCTCAGGTCTAACATTAACCTGTGGAACATGTTGGACCTGCTTACTTATGTAATCTCTGTAAATAATCTGTTTGTACTATGTCATGCTAGTATTTTGTAATGCTGTATCTGCTACCCTCGTAGCTTGTCTCCACGGGCCTACCCTGGGAATGGACATGCATCCAGTTGGGCTATCCCAGTCAACATATGTAGGACAAATAAATAAATCAATACATGATATTACAGTGACGACAATACCAGGCAGACATTGCCACACACTGACAGCATGCTGAACACACTGGGGCATACGTGGGGACTCAGACTAGCAGCCTGCCTGTGCATCACACACCTCCGCAGCTGGCACACAGGCATATGTTCCGTCGGAACAGAGCACATGCCACACATGGCACGCACATCCCCTGTACCACACACCCACAGCCTGTAGGGCTACACAACACACCTGCTACAGACGTGTCAGGTACCTGTCATGTGTGCTGCACTGGGGTCCCACTCAACAGGCTGTATCTGGTGAAGGGCACAGTGATATGACTCAGGGCACTATGGTCCACCACAGCACACATGCATACAGGTCAGACAGAGGCATGGACAGATATGACTCACTCATTGACCATGCCAGTGTGGCTGCCTGGGACATACCTCCCTGGACTACATGATAGGGAACATAGAATGGATCTCTCAGCATTTGGCACAGGCCAGTATGAGCCTGATGTTGGTTGCCAACATACTCTCCCCAGGTATTCTACCACTATATGTGGGAAGGCTGTTGTATGTCTACATTATGCTCAGTCTCCACTGTCATTCATAGGGTATCCACTGGCTGTCAACGTGTGCTTACATGCTAGGGAAGCCACATTGATGTTCACGGGTCATCTTGCACGTGACACACATGGCCCGATGTATACTGGCAAGGCTCCTTGGTACACACATACTGCCTTATGCTGCAGGACATGGTTTACATAGCGACCTCCATGGGTATCACACAGGTTAGGACACTAACAGTGCTGCTACACAACTACAGCAGTGTACACCGGAGGATGCATGCACCGGACACTGCCCTCAGCACGGTGAACTGCAGTGTCTGTGCAGTACCAGATGCATGATTCATGGCTCACAGGTGTTACCCATCACTGACAGGTTATGCCCCTTACCATGCCTGTCGTCCCCTACACATGTAACACACATGGATAGGGGTGTGGTATCCCGAGTTAACACAGATACACACACCTCCAGGTTGTTGGCACAGCACAAACCATCAGGGCCTACTCAAGTGCAGCTGACAGTGTGTCGGACTGCCATCTGGTTCATAGCATGGCACACACAACCCTCACATACACAGGAAGACCACCTATCCTCCATAACAACACCGGCAATATGACAGTCCCATGAACTGTGTTTATAAGGCCATACTGCATCCAGCCGAACATTGTGTGTGAGCATTACTGTAGCTACAACACTCTAGTTGAAGAGTTCACAGCATGTGGTCACCGAAATGCAGTGGAATGACATGTTACCACTACCACAACAGGTGGGAACATACAGCACCTGTACATTGACTACATGTACACTATATGGGCCAGACCAGATGTGTATCCCCTGCTGTAGGTCTTTCACCATAGACACCCACACTGTATAGGGACATACCACGTGCGGACCCTGCACAGTAGGACACACAGTCATATTGGTATACATTGCTAATACCATTTATCCACACAAAGCATGTGTCAGACATGGTAACTACTGCAGGTCACAGGTATTTCTGTGTATGTGTCACACACATACATCATGTGTGCAATGCCATTGCTGGGTTAGGCAATGGCATGCATTGGTATGTACACACACCCGCACAAGGTCATACTGTGTGACACAACCACACGTGATAGTTGTGGGTTACCCAAACATGCCTATCTGTACTCTGACGATGGTAATAGACACAGTAGCAGAGCACACTATTGGCATTACTAGCCAACTAGCCCTGTCTGGCTGTGCTGATAGTGTGGTGACATCCCCTGTGTTTACTGGTGGGGTATGCAGCATCTGGTGTATAGTAGTATTTGCCAAAAGGATCTGTTCCCTCACACTTGCATTTACACACACCCTACTACCCCACACACATGCAAACTTGCCATATGCAGGATTCATTCCCCTACCTACCTATGTCATGACACGTGAGAGGGACGCATTAGCAAAGCGCACTGTTCGGTTTACTAGATAGTTCCTCGTCTCCGGCTATACTTAGAGGGTGCTGACAACATCAGTACTTTGAAAGGGTAATGTGCATCAGGTAGTGTGATCACCTGATTGCCAAAACTAACATGTTTTTCATACGGAAATGCACACACACACATGTCTTTACAGGTTTCAAATTCCTACCTAATTACATTACGATACACAGGGGAAACACATTAGCAGAGTGCGCTATTCGCATTACTGGGAGGCTTCCCTTCTCCTGCTGTACTTATAGGGTGCTGACATCATCTGTGTTAAGAAAGGGGCGTGTGCATCCTGTAGTGTGTTCTCCCAGTTGGCATTTCCCTCATACATATCTGCACACACACACCCCCCCCCCCCACACACACATGCACATGCTGGCATCTGCAGATTCAAACTACTATTAATATGATGATTGAGATGGATGATGGATGCATTAACATTTTTATTGTTCATTTGGCTAAAGGAACATTTTCCTCTCACAGCCTTTCACACACACAAACCCCACTCACCCACACATATACACACACACTGAGCATTTGCAGGATTCGAACCCCTACCTAACTATATTATGACACTTGAGAGTGACGCATTAACAGAGCGCACTATCTGAATTACTGGGCATCTGTTCTGCACCTGTAGTATTTCTAGGGTGCTGACATCTTCATTTCCACAGAGGTTTGTGGTTGTCGTACTACCTGTCAGGTGGGGGATAGCATGTATATGCATTTGCAGCCACCTACATCAGGGTCAGGTGTGCACATCGCACTGGCAGGTTATGTTCTATACCATGCTTTGGGACCACAGGACCTGTAACACACAACACTACCAGTCCAGCACACCACACCCACATCCAGGACACACACCTAGCTTCCCTGGGAACAGTGCCAGGATATGCAGGTATTCACATACACCATTCCAGTTGTTAACATCAGGTACAGGCATATTGTGTGTGAGAACTACTCAGGCCTCTACCACTATACCCTACCACCACTACAATTTGTGGGTCCATGTGCTATGGCAGAACCACACACCACAGCCACATGGGTTAATACATATTGCACCTGTCCATCTGCAACGTGGGTACCCACTGTTCCACACCAGAGGTAGACCACCATTGTTGATACCTGCCCATGTCCACCTTTCCCTGGACATCCATATCCCATCTCCACCCCCAGGCAAGGTTGTCACTGCACACAAACTGTGTTTAGCACATGCAGACTCTACACTTGTGTAGACTGGGGTGAATGACTTCAGAGGACCCATGCTGGAGGACTATACTGGCCACGCAGCATATTCCTTGACACTTGCATCCTATGAGCATGTGTACAGTTTGCATTGGTCATTCAGATATTGGCAAAGGCTCTTGCTACCCCCATAGTGCCTATGTTAGGCAGGGCTCAGATGACAAACCCACCTTCATAGGTATCACAAGGGATAAGAAACTAAGAGCAATGCTACCCAACGCCAGATATCTAAACCTCCAGATGCGTGCACCCAAAACACTCCTTGGCATGGAAAACATCGATATCTGTGCAGTTACAGATGCCTGGTTCAGGGCTACTGAGAGCACACCAGCACTACCGGGTTTAACCCGGTTGATTTCTTTGAAACAGTCACCAAGGCCATTGACGGGGGAAGGTGGTTCACACAGCCTACCTGGACCTTGCAGAAGCCTTCACAACAATACCCCACTTGGGCATTCTAGAGAAGGTCACCAGCTTAAATATAAGGCCCTATGTCACTAGATGGATTGCACAGTGGCTCAAGGACAGATACCACATGGTTAGCATTGCTGGAGCCATGCCAGACCCCACAACAGTTACGGGTTGTGTCCCACAAGGCTCAGTCCTGGGACCCTCTTGTTTGGTATATATTTCTTGGAGGTACAGGCCAACACGGACGGACTGTGGCTGTCCAAATATGCAGATGACTGCGAACAGGCCACCATAATCGCCTCTTCAGCTGACACAAGCATCTTCCAAAGGGGCATCATAGCAACAGACAACTTGTGCCAGAGCCATGGCCTTCTGCTGAACAGTGTTTAGAAAGGGGAATGTGCATCCTGTAGTCTGTTCACATAGTTGACAAAAGGGACATTGTCCTCACACACACTACCCCCCTCAGACAAACACACACACTTGCCATTCACAGGATTCAAACCCCTACCTAACTATGTTATGACACTTGAGATGGACGCATTAGCAGAGCGTGCTATTTGCATTACTGGGAGGTTTCTTTTCTCCTGCTGTACTTATTGGGTGCTGACATCATCGGTGTTTAGAAAGGGAATGTGCATCCTGTAGTGTGTTTTCCTATTTGCCAAAAGGGACATTTCCCTCACACACAAACCCCCTCAGACAAACACACACACTTGCCATTAACAGGATTCAAACCCCTACCTAACTATGTTATGACACTTGAGATGGACGCATTAGCAGAGCGTGCTATTCGCATTACTGGGAGGTTTCTTTTCTCCTGCTGTACTTATTGGGTGCTGACATCATCGGTGTTTAGAAAGGGAATGTGCATCCTGTAGTGTGTTTTCCTATTTGCCAAAAGGGACATTTCCTTCACACACACAAACCCCCTCAGACAAACACACACACTTGCCATTCACAGGATTCAAACCCCTACCTAACTATGTTATGACACTTGAGACAGACACATTAGCAGAGCGCGCTATTCGCATTACTGGGAGGTTTCTTTTCTCCTGCTGTACTTATTGGGTGCTGACATCATCGGTGTTTAGAAAGGGAATGTGCATCCTGTAGTGTGCTTTCCTATTTGCCAAAAGGGACATTTCCCTCACACACACAAACCCCCCTCAGACAAACACACACACTTGCCATTCACAGGATTCAAACCCCTACCTAACTATGTTATGACACTTGAGACAGACACATTAGCAGAGCGCTATTCACATTACTGGGAGGTTTCTTTTCTCCTGCTGTACTTATTGGGTGCTGACATCATCGGTGTTTAGAAAGGGAATGTGCATCCTGTAGTGTGTTTTCCTATTTGCCAAAAGGGACATTTCCCTCACACACAAACCCCCTCAGACAAACACACACACTTGCCATTCACAGGATTCAAACCCCTACCTAACTATGTTATGACACTTGAGATGGACGCATTAGCAGAGCATGCTATTCGCATTACTGGGAGGTTTTGTTTCTCCTGCTGTACTTATTGGGTGCTGACATAATCGGTGTTTAGAAAAGGAATGTGCATCCTGTAGTGTGTTTTCCTATTTGCCAAAAGGGACATTTCTCTCCCACAGACTTACACACACACCAACCCCACTCACACACACACACAGTGAGCATTTGCAGGATTTGAAACTGCTACCTAACTATGTTATGACATTTGAAATGGACGCATTAGCGGAGCACGCTATTCAGATTACTGGGAAGTTTCTTTTCTCCTGCTGTACTTATAGGGTGCTGACATCATCTGTGTTTAGAAAGGGGAATGTGCATCCTGTGGGGAGGCAGACACCAAGCACACTCTGGCTAAGCTGTCATTCCCTAGGGCAAACAGCCTAGTGTTGACCTCTACACCCATATGTTTAATTGTCAAATGCACATTATTTGTTGCTGATAGACTGTTTGCACATCTTTATTGCCATAGCATTCCCTGTTTGTATGAACAACTTGTGCATCTGTGGAAGATGTTTGCATATGGGAGGGATCCACTATATCACGTATGTCTCTGTAGTCATTTAGCTGTGTGCACTGGGCAGACTGCTATAATGTGGTTGGTTCCTGGAATACAACATAACAATACCAGCTATGTGTGTCCAACTGCTACACCGAGATTTGGCCTAAGTGTGTGAGCATGCCCAGTTCAGCCTTCCCATGGCATGTTGTCAATGTGTGTGAGCATGCCCAGTGTGAGCATTCCATATGTTGGACTCTGCAGCCCACCACATTTGTGGATGGGTGTGAACTTCAACAACTATCACCCGTTTATGGTTGTGTGTTGTGTGTCATGTTGTGTAGTTACGGTACAACTGCTTTGTGTGTGAACACAACAGGGTTATACTGTGCCTGCAGTGTTTGCATGGGATACTTTGCATACAGTTGTCAACATCCTTTCACACTGACCTAACACTGTAGTACTGTATAGTGTACTGGTAGTACTTTGACTGTGGTGGGCAGTATCCTAGGCTTTACTGCTATCACTGCTTTACATTTCGATAGTGGGCACAACAGCCTGGTTACGGGCCAGTTGTGTACATCTGACCATGTTGCATTCTGTTCAGATATGAACTACTTAAACCAGGCTTGTCCAACATTGGTAGTGTATTCCACAACATAGGTGTACATTTGCAAACACTAGCGATGTGCCCTAGTCCATGTGTAATGCTAGTTGGAGAGTATGTTTGTCCTTCAACACACATTGTAAGTGGAGTTTGCCATGACATATGTCATGGTTAGTATACTGTGCCTCTGTCTACCTGTGACATGACAGTGGTACCCAGGTTAAATCTACCATCTCCCATCCACTCATCAGGATTCCTATTGAGGAAGATTGATATGTGACTCTATGGGTAGCCTGTGCTGGGGGTGGCTTCTGTGTTATGGAGCACACAGTACAGCTTGTCCTATGTAAGTCAGTGCTGGGGTTCAGGTCTCTCATGTGCATAGCTCACTGCCATTCAGATTGTACAAGGTGCAGCATGTTTATTGATGCCAGCAACACAGGCAACACATGGCATCTGTGCAAGCTCTTTGATACTCCTGATGAGGTACTGTTGGGGACTTTACAGTTGATGGAGGTGTCTGCTGAGGTACATCCCACAGGGGCTATTGTAGTCAATTGTACCGCTGATGAAGGATGACTGCAGAGCCACAATGACCTACCCTTATCTAGATCTGACAGCCTTCGTGATTAGGTGGGTATATGGTATGTTCCTGTAAACACTACAGCACATGTTTGTCCAATGCAGGATATCTATCACCTTGTGTCCCCAGGTCTCTCATTACATGTTAACTACATAATGGGTTAACACATATGTGGTAATTGGTGGGCACTTACTGTATATCCACGGGGTTGACTATACACGTTTCTGCACTTAGCTTGCTGACATGGCTATGGCACCAGTTTTCTGTTTCTATGTGGCCCTTTTGTGGGATGCTTGTGTCAGCTGGTGGATCATATGTGGTGAGCAGTTTGTAGTCCTCTGCAAACATGTTCGGACACAGTCCTTCCATGTTTGCCTGTACCTATGGGACATATATACCAGACGGGGTAGATCCCAGGACAAAGCCTTGTGGGATGCCAGTTATATCTGGTTTGTAGTCTGACATGGCTGCAGCATGTCTGACCATGTCTGTTCTGTCCTTGGTCTGGTTTGCAACCCCTCTACTGACATGTGGGTTTATATTTAAGCTGGTGAGCCTATCTATAATGAACACATAGGGTATTGTATAGAAGCCTTTGCAAGGTCCAGATACACTGTGTGGAGCACATTGCCCTCATCAATGACCTTAATGGCTGTTTCAATTGAGTCAAACATGGTTAGGGGCAGGATCTGCACTTGGGAAGGCCACACTGGGTTGGGTCCCGTGTCAGTAGGTCCCCAATATCTTTATGTCTGTGGTACATGCTGATCCTTTCCATAGCTGTGCAAACCGAGCTTCTCAGGATTCTGGGGTAGTAGTGTTCAGTATCCATTCAGGCAACACCTTTGTTGAGAAGGACCACTGTTGTTGTACACTGCTCTTTGGGTACATATTCTGTGGTAAGGCTGACATTGAGCAGTAGTGTGGTTTTGCATTCCATTCATCTTGGAGTCCATGTTGCACTAAGCCCAGGACAACATCTCATACCATTGCTGCTGTGTGTTTTGCTTTGTAGATGTTGGCTGTTACCTCAGCATCTGCAATGTCAGGGGGCCAGCAGTCTGCTGGGATAGATATTCTGCATTCAGGGGGGGGGGTTGCACTGCACCTGTCAGGATGTATGTTGGCAATATGTGTGTGTGTTTGTGATATTTGTGTGATTCAGGGCATATCTGTGAATTCCCAACATGGTTCCTACCATCAGTTGTGAAAGCCTTGGGATTATCCTTAGTGTCCTGTACAATTTGTATCTTCATAGGTTCATAGGGTCATACTAGGCTATCCACCCTGGGCATTTGTTAGCCTAGCCAGAGTGTGTGTGGCTTTTGACACCCCTTGCTATGTGCATATTATGGCCATTTATGTTTTGCTTGGCTGTGCCTCTGTCTGGACATGACACAGTGAAGACCCCCAGTGTAACTCTACAATCATCCATCCACTTGGCAAGATTCCTGTTGAAGAGTGTCAGTGAGGGGCTCTGCCTAACATGGAATGGGATTCTGGTCCAGGGTGTGGGGAGCCTCTGGATTATGTATCTGTCCCACCAGCACATCCTATTTCATTATTTGTTGAGGTTGACATCTCTCCTCTCACAGCTCCGATGGATTTGTGTTTTCTGGGGTGGAGCATGTCCATTACTCCTGTGTTGGGCATGGCCTCCTACAACAGGCATGCAATGCCTCTGTGTAGGCAGTATGTGACTGGATTCAGCTGGGGTGTCTACAGCCAGGCAGCATATGACATATATTTGTGACCCTTTATCCTATTGGTGAGGTACCTTTGAGGTCTTTCTAACTGCTGCAGGTGTCAGGTAAGGTACATCCCATATGAGGCATTGTACTGGATTATGGGTGTGATTGGAGAAAAGTATAGGGGCACAATGACCTCTGTTGCCATAGATGTGACTCCTTTCCTGCTACGGTGTCAAATGTAGACAGTCTTCCTAGCCACATTGGCAATGTGGGTGTCACATAACAGGTTACTGTCCACTTGTGTCCCTAGGTCCCTGGTTACTCTTTCTATACATACTGGTTTACCACCTATGTGGTAATTTGTGGTACCTTGTTTGTTATTTGGTGGGACATTCATACTGTCCATTGTCTTCAGGACGGCTGGGTGGGGTTATTGTGTGTGAGAGTGCGGTCTGTAGCATGCTACAGACTGCACAGCAGTCTTGCCTACAGTTAGTTGCACATGTGTGAACTCCAATGCCTTGTGCATTGTCAGTTACCTGGACGTATGGGTGTCTGTGCTGACTATGGATACTCACCCTCCTTTTATGTTTCGTTCCAGGGTTTGGGGCCATGACACATGATACGTGGTATAACCTGGTAGTGCTGGTGTGCTGTCAGGAGGCTTGCAGCAGGTTTCTGTCACTGCACAGACATCGATGTTCTCCATTCTGGGGATGGCCTCGGGAGCATGCATATTGGGGTGTACACATCTGGCATTGGTCAGCATTTCCCTTATGTTTCTTCCCACTTATGTTTTCTAGGGTGGTGGGTCAGTCTTTTCAGCCTTGCCTACAAAAGGCTCTATGGAGGTGGCAAAGGCCTTATCCAATATTCAGACGCCCAGGAGTAACAGGTGCAGGCCATCCCAAGGACAGCTGCGTGGCTTGTCAAGCATGACATCCCAAGCAGACAGACATTGCATCCCCTTGGAATAACACCAGTAAGTGTGCCACTTGCTATGACTGATCATTCCGTGTTTGTACTGTGGCATTACTCTTGGTAAGGGTAGGATGCTGCGAACGGTGAGTGTCATACCGGCCTGGACTACATAATCAGATAGCTCATCTATGTCTCTTTTCATGTAGTCTAGGGGGGTACATCTCAGGTCATTCACACCAGCATGGACTATGACTGCATCATATTTCTACTTGCTTTGGAGTGACCTACATACTTCTGTTATGTGGCATATTGTGGCAGCCTACAGGCAGCTTACTGTACCCTTTCCCTTGTTCAGTCTGGTGTGCAGGACAGCAGTGTGTCTGACTATGGAGTCACCTATTACAACTGTATCAGGCATGTTGTTTCTCCTTCTGGCCTGTGACTGTTTGGCACACCAGCTTTGTGTGCTATGTGTTGCATGTGCTATGTTTGGAGGCTGTTTGATTGGGTGTCTGCTTTAGAGGCCTCTGTTGGTGTGCTGTGTTTGTAATTTGTGCCTCCGGGAATGTTTGTCTGTGTTTATGTGTTTGGTTTGCAGTTGTGATAGGTCTATGTGGGACTGTGTTTGTGGTGTGTGTGG
This sequence comes from Protopterus annectens, assembly GCF_019279795.1. Lineage (NCBI taxonomy): Eukaryota > Metazoa > Chordata > Ceratodontiformes > Protopteridae > Protopterus > Protopterus annectens. The sequence goes on along the minus strand of NC_056728.1, from coordinate 787,493,295 downwards.
TTACCTTCTCCTACTGACTTGTTTTGGGAGTACTGAGTTGAGGGAGCTCAGCCTCCAGTTTGGATGGATGGTTGCATCTCTCACATATTTTAGTATTTCTTGGGTGGAGTTGAGGGTTGTCTGTGTACTTGGGGCAGGTGTGACATTGCCTCAGGATTCACAGATTCCACTTGTTGTGGCTGGCCTTAGTGGATTGCATGTGTGGACAGATTTTATTGCCATACTACTGATCAGTGATTACTTCATTGTTTATGTTTGCTCTATCATGTAGTAGCTTCCTCATTCTCTTGCATGTTTTGGTTATGGCTGGTGTCCACCATGCCAGATTTAGGCACTGTGTCTTGTTTTAATTTAGGACTGCATAATCCAAGCATTCCTGGCAGTGTTCATGGAATGGCTGTATTACAGGTTCTGAGGTGTGGCCCATATTTTGCACCTGCACGGACCTTTAATGGATTCCACATCAGTTTGGAGGAGTGCAGATATTGCTTAACACATGTTTTCCACTGTGGTTTCCCGGCCAGGGACTGTGGTCAGGATTTGTATATCCAGTGTGATTACTCTATGGTCTGGTTTTACCAGTGAGCAATACACTTCTCATCTTGACATCCAGTACCCATGTTGCTGATTATCACATCCAGTATGCTTACCCCTCTTGTGGGAGTGGTACGTTGTTCCTGGGCCTTTTGGTTTGTGGATTCTATGAACCTTTGTCCGACACTGTTGGAGCTAGTATAATGCTCCCAGTCTATGTCTGGGTATTTGCAGTCACCCAATATAATGTGGGTTGGAGGACTTGATATATTCATGTATTCCAGCATAGGCCGGATGCAGTTCCTGGTGTTGGGACAGTAGTCTGTAGCAGGCTATAAACTGGGGGGCAGTTTTAGCCACTGTTACTTGAGCATGGCTAGTCCATGCTGCTTTTGTTGTGGTACCGACATGGGGTGTGGTTATCCTTGACAATTCTTGCTAGTCACCCTCCTTTTGTAGCTTGTTCCAAGTTTTGAGGCTGTACAGCACAGTATGAGGTGTAACCTGGTAGTGTTAGGGTGCTGTTGTGAGCCTTGCCTCAGTTTTCTGTTACAGCACAGTTATCAACATTCTCCATACTGGGTGAGTTTAGACTGCATGCATCTTGCTGTTTCAACTTATCCCTTATCTTATTCTTATCCCTTCTGGTACCTATGGAGATAGGTTTGTGTTTTGAGCCTTACCTATTCAGGGCACACTGTGGGTGATGACAGCCTTTGCCAGTATCCATACGGCCTGCACTGATAGGTGCACGCCAGTCCTAGCAGGTGGTGCATCATGTCATGCTCAGCATGTCATCCCAGACTGGCACACATTGGGTCCCCTTTGACTAACTGCGATACTTCAGTCAATTGTTGCACTTGATCATCTCGTTGTCATGTTGTGGCATGATGCTTGGTGAGGGTAGGATGTTAGTCAGGGTCCTCAGGTGTGCATATAGTACTTGGTGTTACATTACTTGACACATAGCATTCATGCCTCAGGTGGTGCAGCAGGGCTGCCTCTGTCGGATGCATATTACACTTCCCTGTACATGTTTGAGAGCAGGTTGTGTCATGTTAGGCATCCCTGTTACTATATGAGTGAGTCAGAGGGGTATCATTCCCAAGGTTCCTACTGAGCCAATGTATGTGCTATGCGTTGCCTCTTTGCCAAGGCCAGGGCATACTGGGCACGCCTCCTTCTGCCTACTGGGGCAGGCTCAGGTTGTTCCTCCTCCGAGTCACGCTCTGCCTGTGATGGCCTTGGCAATGGTCCGGGGCTGTTTGGCCCGGCCCTATGCTGGTCCTGCTGCAGCTGTTTTCGCAAGATCATATTATGTAGCATAGCACATACCATGACAATTTGGGTACATGTAGTTGGTGTGTACTGCAAGGCTCCACCAGATGTGTCCAGACACCGGAACCGTGACTTGAGCAGCCCAAACACACGCTCTATCACATTACGTGTTTGTGCGTGTGCCTCATTATGGCGTTCCTGTTCAGGTGTGTGTGCATTTCTGATGGGTGTCATCAGCCACGGCTCCAGTGCATAACCTGCATCCCCACTAGGTGTCCGTGTGGGATGTCCCCATTGGCAAATGTCTGGTACAGCTGCGTCAAATGCCAGATGTGGGAATCGTGATAACTCCCAGGGCAGCCAGCACACACATTCATTATTATGCCCTGGGCATCACACACGACCTGGCAGTTGATGGAGGGAAGCCCTTGCGGTTTATGTAGGCCCTACCCGCTCTCCTGCTGGTGCTTTGATGCGTATGTGCGTGCAGTCTATAGCACCCAGTACCTCAGGGTATTCCGCTATTTGCTGGAAGAGACGCATATTGCTGGCCAATACCTCACGGGCATTGGGGAAATATACATGATCACCGACATGTGCTGACATGGCATCCAGGAACTGGTGTAGTACCCTGGAGGCTGATGCCTGTGATATCCCCATCATATCACCAGTTGGTCTCTGGAAGGTACCTGTTGCTAGTATTCTTAGGCCAACACATACCTTGGTTTCCACTGGGATGGGTTCCCCTCTGTTGGTTCTGTGTGTGAGGCGTGGCCTGCACAGCTCAACAATCTGCTGCAGGAGCTCTCTGTCTACTCTATAGCTCTTTACTATCTCCAGCTCATGTAACCCGTGGTAGGTGACCCTGGGCCTGTACACTCTTTTCCGTCTCCTCACTGTGGGTTGTCTGGCACCATCTGCATTGTCACCACCCTCAGCAAGTCGCCTATGTCTCATTATGACAGCTATGGCAGCCCCTAGCATTTCTGCTCTGAGTTCAGCTTTTTCAGTTTTCACTTCTATTAGCTTACTCCTGTCTTGCAGTGTCTCTTAATGAAAACATCCTGCACTACTGTTTGCAGAGTTTTAAGTGCTGGGCTGGGCTACTATTCTGCCTGTGTAATTGCCTGCTTCTAATTATTTTCACCTGCTAGCTTCAGCAGTTATCCCTGCTAGCTTCCTATTAATTCTGTTGCTTCCCTTTTCCTCTCTGTTTCCTCAGGGGGGGGAGCAACTTACATACTATCTGAAACACACTCACAGTGGCTTACACGTGCGCACACGTGCTTACACAGTTAAGGATCTACTTATTCAGGTTTAAACACGCGTACACCCGCGCAAACAGTGTTACACATCTGCCAACAGCCTCCAACATACTCAGACTGTCTTACACATGCGCACACCCGTGCAAACAGTGTTAAACATCTCCCAACACGCTCCCACATGCTCACACTGCCTTACACGTGCGCACACTGCCTTACTCGCTGTTCATTGCGTGCACACGTGCGCATGCACGGCCAGCAAGAAACTTTGGTGTAGGTAACAGTGTACACCTTCCATTTCTTGTCTTTCCATGACTTATCTAGTGGCACACCTCTTTCCATGATCTGTGCCTGTCATCTGTCATGTTACACTGGCCTCCAATGAACTGCGTTTCTTTCTACCATTCCCCCCAGTGATGTCACCTATCTCCTACTCTATTCCTCCCCCTTTTGTATCTCTTACACTACTCAGGCCGTGCTCATTTGCTATGTGACTGTGGGATTCAGTATCCTAACCCTCATTTACATGAGATTGCCTACTAATGCTTAGTTACATGTCTTAGACTCAGCTTCCCCCCTTAGCAACCACTACACGGTGGCCATGTTGGTTTTGGTCTGCTGGTCCCTGCATTGTCATTCCATGTATTGCATGAAACCCACATTTGTGGGTTTATAACCTTCGTTTTTATGTTTTATACAGCGCAGCCCGTTTGCGCGGGGCTGCGCTGGGTTTAAACATCGGCGATTGCCGAAAAAAAAAAAAATATTTTTAATATTTTTGCATCAGGTTATCTTGCCAATGGCCACATATTTGGCCATTGGCATGCTGCCTGAATCATATGCAACCTTTTTTTGGAGCTGACATCGCTCTGTTGTGGATTTTGCAGAAATGTACTCAGTTGTCAACTGAGTACATTTCTGCAGCTAAAACGTCTCTTACACGGAGTTTAGGGCTGTTCCTGGATCGCGAGGCTTGCATGGAGTGTTGCACGTCTCTTACACTCCGTGCAAGCCTTCATGAATCCTGCCCATTGTCTTTTACCAGACATGCATCCCACCCACACTGTCACAAAGCTCAAGAAAAGATGAGCACATCTGTTCAGAATTACCAGTGAGGTGACTCTGCAGAATCCATTACTGAATTTGGAAACACAAACAAAAAAGTTCTCCAAGGAGAGAAGCACTTTATATTTTGTGGTCATCAGGCAGAATCAAATTATTCACATAGGCTTATTGTTTGTGACTGAATATATACTTTTAATGTTAATGACCTAGCTACTGTGATGTGTATATCATATGATAAGCAGTTCTTCGAGAAAAGTCTCTGTTGGAATACACACATCTTTGAAGTTGCAGCATGTCCTCTGTACCTTTATGTGTTTTATTGAGCCTCTTGACATGAATTAAAGAAGTATTTGCCAGAAGTAAAGAAATATATCTACAGAAATGGAGAAATATATTTGCTTTTAAGAGTTTCTGTGTTTGGAACTACAAAAGCATAATTCACTATCAGCAGTGTTCCTATTTGCCACCACCTGAAATTCATTCCTTAGAACGAAATTTGGCATAAAACTGGAAGCTTTGAATTCAGAAATCTGATTTATTCCTCACTGCAAGTGGATTAGCTTTGATAAAGGTACACAGTGCTAACATTCTTGCATGGCACTGGGGAAGAAGCTATAAAACAATTTAACTTCTTCATGAGTCTTGAAGAAAAGAAAGATAACATAACACATTCAGAGAGAATTTAAACATTTACTGCTGGTGAGTCAGGAAATCTTTGCTATGTATTTCCACTTGATCTTTACAAGAGCACAAGGCTCTACATATGAGATTTCACTGCTGCTTTTTTATGTGGCAAAAGTGGGACTATGCTCACTGATAGACCCAGATTACCTGATGACTTAAAGTTTGATGATTACGAGAAAAGTATCAAGTATAGTATAGTTTTTTCTAGCAGAGTCATTATGCACATTTAGGTAATTTTATTAGACTGTACAGGTCATATAAATGGACTAGATCATCAGGAGGGGACTCTGAGGACCAATCAGCAGTTACTTCTCCAGCACTGATTACTTCAGAGTTAGCTTTATTCATTAACCGGGTTGGTGTATCTTCCAGAACACTAATTGGTTGTTTGCTTAGTACATAAATGTTTGGTAGTTTGCAGGACTTCTGGTGACCAAGAGGGACATGGACAATAATGCTGTCCTCCTACTTTTATGGATTGAGAAATGTTTTTAAATGAAGGTGGAATTTAAAAACCCTTTTGTTAACCTGGTAACATCTCCCACCCCTTCTGACCTCTGTCACATCAGAACAGATTTGTAATTGGACAGATTAACATTGCTAGAAGTTATGTGTGCTTTGAGCCAGATCTCAGGGATTACAAAGCTTTATAGAGCTCTGCAAGTAACTTCACTGCAGCAGAGAAAGTGAAGTATTGCCTGATTTTTAAATATCTTCCCTTAATAAATATCTCATTTCTTCTGTGAACCCTCCAACAAACACTGTGTATTGTGTTTGGAAACATACCTCTGCCAGAAGTCTTTCTTATTGTATGATAAATTTTATAAGACAAAAATCTCTTCTACATTCAAATCCTTCCTATAACAGAAAGTGTGACTGTACCAAAGTAATCTTTATAAATTTGGATCTGCCAGTACCATATGTCAATGTGTCTTGAAAACTCGGACATTTTGTAAAAAGACAAGAGTGGAGGCCTACTAACAGTCCTTACATCTTTCCTTTACTTGAGTGTAAGTGTAAGTACCCCTCTATGTATTATTTATTTATATAGTTTCATTTGTTTGATAGGGAAGTTTGGTTGTAAAACTCGTTTTTCAGCACAGGCTTGTAAGAACAATTCCATTGATTCAGTATATCACAAGCTACAGTGTTTATTATCACTGGTAAATTAAGCATTAGTATCATCTTTCATAGTGCAGTATTAGAAAATGATACACAGTAACATACTGAGTCTATTTTTATTTCGACCATTCTAAAACCTGATAAAAGCAGGACTATTTAGATGGTATTCATAGTCTTTCAGGGAATGCATTAAGGTTATCTGTGCTGTTTGCAAATGAGCACAGCACAGATAGTCTTAATGCATTCACTATACTGTCGTCATTTGTGAACAGTGCAGGCAGCCTTAAGGCATTCTGTGCTGTCTGTGCTGTTTGCCAAAGAGCACAGCCAAACCACAATTCATACAGGACACTTACGCTAATGTAACAACCATGAATAAGCCTTAGTAAATGAAGTCATAATAAGATGTAAATGAGGAATGATGTGAAACACCATATGATGATAAAGCATTCTCTTGCCTATTTGTGATCCATAATGACTTCTCCCATTTACCTGCACTGTATGCAGATATGTTATATAAAGAGGAGTCTCACCTATTCTATCTATTTGCAGTACATGAAGATGCTATCAGTTGCTGCTATCCTTGTTATTTCCAAGCTTGTCTTAGCTAAGCCAAAAACATTGGCACTCAGCCTTAAGCATGGGCCAAGAAGGAAGCAGGAATATCCCATTATAATTTTGACAAACAGGAGATGAAAGATAGGCTTGGACTGGACAGGAATATTATAAGGGTCTTAATGAGTATGACCCCCATAGAGATATTGGAGGAATGTGTGGACTTCCTAATACCTGTGGGTACTAAGGTATGTATAGACATCACTATACCTGCCACTGGAACTGCTCAGAGACAGACTGGGGACATGCTATGTATCTTATGGGCTTTTGCCTTGAGGAAACTGCAGCAGTTCTTGAAAGTACTCTTGGTAAGTGTAGGGGTCACGTCAGGACTGAACCAGGACTATGCATGCCTTTAATGTGGTAGCCTGTTTCTCTGAGATGCTTGGTGCAATAGATTTTAATTGCCATCTAGTCCATGAGGGGATTGGTACCAAAATAGGTAGGGCTACCATTCCTTCAGCTGCCAGGTAGTGTGTAATGCACAGGGGTGCATCACAAATGTCACTGCAAGCATCCTGGCTGTTCTCATATCTGGCACACAAGCTCAGTCTACTGTCTCTTCCTGCATGGCAGTATTCCCAGTGGTCATCTTGTTTGTAAGTGGAAAGATATGTTTTTTTTTCATTTTTTCCTTTTTTATTTAAGTAGTTATTCATGGTATGATTTATTGTTAAATACTAAACCACTTTTTTGTTGATTGTCTGTTTTTTGTCTTTCAGGTGATGCTGGATTTCTACTGGAGCCACTCATGACACCAGTGAGAAATCCAAGTGGAGCTGCAGAAGTTTAGTGTAGTCCTGTCCCAGACTCCTATTGTCATCAAGAGGGTCTCTGGCCTCCTGAACAGTCATTTAGGTGCCTGGATGATGAGTATGGGGGCATCCTTCAGTATGACCCACCTACTGCATGCAGGATATTTACTGCACAACATGAACAAGTACTGGTCTGGTGGTGAAATGACCCATGCTGACACTGCAGTTCCCAGTTCCAGTTGCACTATGATGAATGATGACCAGGTGGCAGCAGTAGTAAGGGATCCCATGTGGCAGGCATATGCACAGCATGCAGCTTTGTAGGTAAAGACGTGTCATCTAATTCAGAAATATGGACCATGACATTCAGGTTAGTCTTTCCCTTCTTGCAAAAAAACACATAGAGTATAATTGGCACATGTAGTCACTGTTCATCTGACATTCCTTCTTCTCATCTTTGAATATTTGTTTTCATTTCAGAACAACTACTTATGATATTGTTTGTAAAAGTTATGCTTAAGTGCTCACTGAATCCTATCCAGTGATGCCATAAGGCATCATATAAGGAATAATTAAATTAACTGTTTTGCACAATAAATCCCAGTGAGTTGGTTTACCTACGTTTGCACATACTGAATGTCCCCATGTAGTTCATTTAGTAAGAATTTTAACACAGTATTTAATGTGAGTTCATGCCTTGCATTTGAGTGAAAAAAATATATATATATATATATATATATATTACATATAACTCAATGTTTTCTCAGTTTGATGCATATTTTCTGCTGAGGTACTACATATCAGATTATTTTATTTTCTCCTACACAATAATTTGTGGTATCAAATGCAAACAATATCATAATTTGTGCAGTGGTGAGGGTAAAGTGGCAGCAGTATTTGTTTACATGACAGTATACTCATTTTAAAATGCAATTTCCTATTAGTGTTTCACTGAATACTTATGTATTACTTCTTTTATGTTGTAGGTAACTTCCAGGTGTAACAAAGGTAAAGCAAATAGCATTCATATAGTGTTAATCAGTGCAATTGTATGTTGTAGCATATAGCTTTTTTCTACAGTTTAATGAGGTTCTATGCAGGGCCATTGCAGGAACAAAATACACACAATTACAAAGTATTCTAAGTTCCCCCTTTTTAAATGACTTAATCCTCTTTAAGTAAAACATTCACTTGTGTTTGTAAAGGTCAAATTGCAAGTAACACAAATGTCATGCTTGATTCACAGACACAGTAGGTCTAGATCAAAAGTGTCATACACATCTCCTAAAGATGAATGGATAAAGATGGCACATGTGATTTTGAAGAGCGATTGTCATGGCAACTTGATGGTGATTTGGTCTGATGTTATGACCTAATTGATTCAAGTCATCCTATAACACTGATTTGACAGTGCTGCAGGACCACAACCTCAAATGAGAGGTTCTGCTAGGTGTAGATGAATTCTGACATGGCTTACATGAAATCTGTTGTGCTTGTTCCCCCCAACTAATTACAATACTTTCTTAAGAAGTATTTGTAGTCTCATGGGATCTTTCCCCACATGTCCTGACAGAACCCCGTCCTCTTCCCCTTCCAAGATTGACTCCTACTTGAGTCGGGTAAGTTCTATCTAGTGTATGAATGGCTGCAGCCATGGTTGTTTGTTGTGCCACCATACTATGCATTAGTGTGATCACTGCATTATCCCTATTCTGCCATTTCCATGTAGTGCTGGAAATTCTAATGTATTCCCTGAGGAACTCTGGCCATTTCCTGCTGAGTCTCTGTGGCATTGCTCTGAGCCCTAAAAATGTCATGGAACATTGGAGCTGGGCAGCCAGTGCTTTATGTATTTCCTGGGTAGCTGCAACTAATTCCTGTGCCTGGTTCCCTTTTACAAAAGTGTTACTGTGGGCATTGTTACCTCTGAATATCTGACATCCTGAAAGTATTCATCTGGGTTTGGAGATACTGGTATGGACATACATGGATTTTCTTTCTGTAGAAGCATTTGTGTAGTGCCAACATGTGTTTGACTTTGTGATGCATTGTCACTTTCTGCAGAGTTGCTAATATGATATACAGTGTGAGCTCCTGCCATAAACTTGAGGATTGCATGTCACTTTCCTCAGGCTGCTTCATAAATATAACTGTTATCATCATAATATTCAGCAGCATTCTGCTGCTTATGTCCTCCAAATTTATTGGTATAGTGTAACTGCTTGTTTCTGCAGTTACCCCTGTAAAAGATATTTAAAAACATTATCAATAAATTAATAGAATACTCTAAGGGCTGCCACGACTATGTGGTTTTCCTCATGTCTAAAGTTGTCCTTTTTCTGCCTTTATCCCTTGTTTCTACATCATTAATGCACATAAAAATGTGTCACAATCACACATAAAGAAGCATTGGATGTAATCATAATTTAAGCAACACAACAATGAAAGTACACCTGCCATCCTCCTATAAAAAATTAGTTAACACAATCCCCATAATTATATGCCCATGCAAAGTCTAAGTCAAGCCAGATCAAGTTGTGACAAACTAATGACTACAGTATCATAAATAAATTCAGAACAGTTAAACATCTTTCGTCTAGCCTCTACCACTTTCCGGACATCATAATACTGTCATTTTTCATTCTTCAGTGGTCCTCAGTAAAGGCACATACATATTCAGCCAACAAAACATCCTTACGACTTCAGTTTTTCACATTTAAAACTGTGCATTTCTACAATGTATATACAATGCTACATGATGCCAAAGTAAATTATTTTCTCACAAATGTCAGTTTTACCTTCTTCACTCAACCTATTGTAGTATAGTATACCCATCATTTGATTAAAACAAAACATTTCTTAAAGTGAATTCACTAATTTTCCATAATTTTTAAGTTTTTTCATTTTAAATTACAATTTTCTATTATTTTCCTTACTTAAAAAAATCCACGGTTTCCTAAGTCATTTGTCAGCTAACTCGAGTTATCACAACCTAAAAAAAAAAAAAGTTTCCTGCCTTTCCTGGAAGTAGTGTAGTTCAGATACAGATTTTCTGTATCCAGGACTTTTTGTAAGCTTCTGAGTGGTGCTCTTCATTTTTTCTCTTAGATCTGCTAGTTCTCTGCTCTCCTGCACTTTTACTAGCTTATTAGTGTAGCACTTTACCAGACTTCTTGTGGCAATTATTGTAGCACACAACAGTGCTACCAGCACTAAATGTTCTACAAGGAAACAGATCCAGTACTTATTATTAATGCCCACCCTTCCAGGCATGTTTAAAGGTCAGTTCCCTGTGCTTTCTCCTATTAGCCTGGTGAGCTTGGGCATCCTGAGGCAATGTAGGAACTGCCTCATGTACACTGACAACCCTCTCCTCTTACCTCCCAACACCCAGACTTGCGAGAAATGCACTTATATATCTAAATTGGAAGCCACGCACTCTGCAGCCAAAACCGGAATAGCTGGTCATGAGGAGAAGGTCAACACTTGCACCACACCACATGGAACGCATAGCCCTCCAGAACACACACCAGCACTGCCTTCATATAAAAACACAAACCACACACCCACCTTCATGGAGGCTCTCAATAAAAATCTATCCAAACAGCAGAAAACCCCAAGACAGAAACACACGTGACCACCACAACACAACACTAATCTTGAGACACATAACGCTCCTAAACAACGTGCCACTCAGCCAAAGCCCCAAGGCAAAACAGCATGCCCAACACACTAGTCATAGGGGACTTGATAGTGAGGCACACTGATGTTCCATTCACTAGGTTGAATAAGGAGAAAGTAACAGTTAGCTGCCTGTCAGGTGCCAGGATCCACCACATAACGCATGCACTCAGGTCCCTCAACAACAGGTACAAATATGACTCTGTCATTGTACATGTGGGTGTGAATGACCTGAGATGTACCTCCCTAGACTACATGAAAAGAGACATGGAGGAGCTCTCAGATTATGTAGCCCAGACGGGTATGACTCTAGCCCTGAGCTGCCTCCTACCATCACCCAGAATGATACCACAGTACAAGCAGAAAATGATTAATTTCAACAATTGGCTAAGTTTCTGGTGTCATTCTAAGGGGATACAGTTAGTTTATACTCTATATCATTTAACCACTCTGGCTACTCTCCCTACTATCAAGGCTCTTATCTCTTACCTTTCCCCACCTAAACGTACCTTACCAATCAGCTCTACTGATTGTTCTCCTAGGGTTCACTCCTTCTGTGGCTCTAACCCCTCCATTCGCCCTACAGGCTCACTCCGATCCCCTACCCTGCCCCCAATTCTCACCCACCCCCCAGTGCCTCTAGATTTATACACCTTTAACCACACCCACCCTTCATTACCACCAATCACAAGCTCCAACCCCTTAAAGTGCTAATACCCACTTCCCACTAGTCATCACCTTGCTAAACTATCTATACCTATCCCAGTAAATTAACATAAACATAATTCGTTTTCTAGCACCTTATTAAACTATCTGCATTTACCCCTGTATATTAACATAAACATAATTTATTCTACAATGCCACCTTCAAATACCATAACATACCACAAACTCTTACTCTTATTCTCACTCCTAACTATTCTAACTATACCTTACCTACTCACTTTCTATGAACACCCTAACCATCTAGGATTTCACAATCCCCTTAAGCAAACCTCTACACCAACAGTTATACTCCCTCATAGTCATAATAACACATCCTGTTCACCAAAGTATTTATCAGCCAAGTTTTATAGACTCACTCACATCACTTATTATAGCCCAAGAGCCAGAAAATCCCAGAACCTAATATGTAAACTTTTACATCTCACCCTGAGAATGTAGGTCCACTCCCTTATATATGGTGATATACACCCATACCCTGGCCCAAACTCTAGCACAACCACAAAGCCTGACACACCAACTCCTACTAACACATACTTGCTTACCAGGCCCCCTAACTCTCTCCTGATAGCTCAACTTAATGTCCGGAGTATAAATAATAAAATTGCTCACCTACATGCCCTTATGGATGTACATGCATTTGACATCATCTGTCTCACTGAAACATGGCTCAAGCCATCAATACAAGACAATGTAGTTATTCCCCCTGGCTATAATATCCTGAGACTCAACCATAATGCTAAGAAGGGTGGAGGAGTAGCTATACTATACAAATCTGGACTACAAGTTATCTCAATAGACTCCAAACCTCCACTATCTAGCAATGCAGGAATTCGTATTTCCAAGATTCAGCTCAATAAATGTAAATCCATATATATCATCTGTATCTACTTTCCCCCAGGCAATAATACTAGCGCATTAGAAGCTATTTTCAGTTGGCTCTCAACTAACTACCCACAAGAAACCATAGTACTTGGTGACTTTAATATAAACTGGAAGCCCTGTTCATCTGAACAGCCTTCTACTCATATTAACCTATATAGTTTTACTCAAACCATCACATCCCCTACCAGAACCAACAAACTTAATAACAAGGAAAGCACCCTAGACTGGATTCTCACTAATAGTCACCAACAAACTTACAAAACAGGCACCCTCCCAGAAGATATAAGTGAGCACTCACTTACCTTTTTAATTAGATATAAAACTGATATTCCAAACCCAACCATTTATAGGACAATAAGGACTAACAAAAATTTTAACCCTTATAGCTTCCAAACAGAACTTACAGCTTGTGACTGGTCACCCCTGAAACACCCCCCATTAGATGATGCAGTCAAATGCTTTAATTCAAAATTCTTAGCCATTCTAGATTGCCATGCACCAACATGCAGAATTAGAATTAGGACTAAATCAGCCCCATGGCTCTCCAAAACTACCAAACAAAAAATCCTCCATAGAAATAAACTCTGGGCCAGCTGGTGTACTACAAAAAGCCCTACAGAACATTAAATTTCAGACAGCTAAGAAACGAAACAAAAAAAGACATATTGTCTGATAAAAGAAACTATTACTGTCAGCTTGAACAAATGCACCAAAATAATCCTCAAAAATTCTGGTCAGGCATCAATAACCTCTTACACACAGGTCGCTCAAGCACACCTACTCCGTCAGGCTCTGAGCACAACAATCCCAACCAAATAGCCAACTCTTTTAACACTTTTTTCACATAGATCATTCAATCCCTTGCTAATCAGCTACCCCCTGGCACCATATCCTCTACCATTGCTATCTCCAACAGCCCCCCCTATTTCATTTTCAACCTGTTCCCACATCCCTTGTCTGTACCCTTATTCAGAAACTCAAATCCACCACACTCTCTGCAGACTTACTACCTGCAGAATACCTGCAAAAAGCAGCAAAAGCCATAGCCTACCCCATATCCATCCTCATTAATAGAACTATTTCTGAAGGAACCATCCCATCAATCTGGAAAGTTTCACATATTATCCCCCTGCATAAAGGTGATAACTCCAAAGAGATATCTAACTACAGGCCCATAGCCATATTATCCCCGTTGACAGACATAATGAAGAAATGAATTCATAAGCAACTTTTAAGCTACCTACTAGAAAACAACTTACTAGCCACCTGCCAACATGGATTCAGGCCATTTCATAGCACCACCTCTGCTTTCTTATCCTTTACCTACTGTATTAATAGAAATCAAAATAATGACACTCTATCCTCTATCCTCAGCCCTCTTTATTGATCTGTCAAAAGTCTTTGACATGGTTAGCCACCGCCTCCTCATAAACATACTTAAAAACCTGTCATTGGGTGCACTTGCTATTCCAATCCTATTTAAATAACAGGCAACAGGCTGTACTATGGGAAAATAACTTGTCTTCCCACCTCACAGTTTCCCTTAGTGTCCCTCAAGGCTCCATATTGGGTCCCCTCCTCTTCTCTATCTTTACAAACGACCTTCATTCTGTAATTCCTCAAGCTATCTGTATCCAATATGCAGACAATTCCACACTTATATGTTCAGCCACTTCCCCATCTGAACTTCAGTCCCTAACCCAAAACACCTTTAGCATAGTTGAAAAATGGCTTTTACACCGATGTCTAATCTTGAACCCAAAAAAAAACAAAAATACTAGTATTCACCCCCGCCCGTAGGGCCTTCCCACTGAACTTTACTGTAACATCTAGCAATAGAACTATCATATCTCCTGATCCTGCCACAAAACTACTTGGGGTACTAATTGATGATAACCTCACCTCATATTAGTAACACTATAAAAACAGTGAACAAAAAATTGGGTTCCCTCTACAGGATCAAACCCTTTTTGATTCCACTAACCAGGACCACTACTTCCCATACCCACCTTATCTCAACCCTACTATATGCCTCTCCTATCTATACCAAACTATGTAAAAGCAATCTGAACAAGCTGACTACCTCCTACAACAATATTGCCACATTTGAAACTGGGTCAACCTATAGAACCCATCATTGTAGCAATCTTAATCAACTAGGCTGGTTAGAATTGCCAAATCTAATACTATTGAACCAACTAATAGTTGCCCATAAGATCCTTTATAAGCCTACAAATACACCAATACTCACTAACCTAATCACCCCCTATAATAATCTCAAACCCCTTTGCTCATCTAACAAACTACTGGTACAAATAGCTAAAGCCAATAATTTGGCCGGTGACTCATTGTTCTCTAATACAGTGGGTAAAACCTGGAACACCCTCCCTATTCACCTAACATCCCTATCCTCAACTAACCTATTTAAAAGCAAACTGAAACCCTATCTTAAATCACACTAGTTATGCCCCTGTGTTAACCTAGTCTAACTACTTAACCTGTCCCTAGACACTAGTCTTCTTACCTGTATAAGCTTGTTTCTTTTCTATTGACAATAATGTGTATGCTACTTTACAGTTGAATGGTGTCTTTGTACATATTTTGTATGAATATCCTTAGCTGTTACAGACTAGGATTCTTTTGTGGCTTTTTGTGTGACTTTACAGTTTAATAGTGTCATTGTATATATTTTGTATGAATATCCATAGCGGCTACGCACTAGGATTTTTTTCTTGTTAATAAGCTAAATCTAATGAAATTAAATGATTGTCAAAACTTTGTAAAGTACCAATGTCTTTGTAAATATCCATCTGTATGTGGAGCTTTTCTCCCCAGGCCTCCTATCCAGTTGGACTAGCCCGGTCAACAAATGTAAAATAAAAATAAAAAATAAATAAATAAAATTTGTCTGTGTGGGATGACATGATTAACAGACCTAGATGCTTTGCCAGAGATGGCCTGCATCTGTCACCCTTGGACTTCCACATACTGGCCAAGGCTCTTGGCACACCTATAATGCCTTTTTTAGGCGGTGTTCCAAAGACCAAGTTACCACCATAACAGCTACAAACAAATGCAATCTGAGGATCATGCTGCTCAACGCTAGAAGTCTAAATCTCAAAATGCACTCGCTCGAAGCACTCCTTAAAATGGAGAGCATCACGATTTGTGCTATAACAGAGACCTGGTCCAAGGCAGCAGATATCACCCCTGCACTACCAGGCTATAACTCATTCAATACCTTTCGGCCCCAGAACTTGGACCGAAGCTCCAAAGGTGGTGGTGTTTCCATTTTGATAAAGGATGCACACATCTCCAGACTGGTAGCCTAACATAATGCATCAGAGATACTTCAGGTACAGCTAACATTGGGTAAGACAGTGATTCAGGTCATAGCCTGCTATAGGTCCCCAGCCATGACCCAACACTCACACACCATGTTTCTAAGCACCCTGGAGAATATTAGGATCCAACCTAACACTGTCATACTGGGTGACTTCAACTTCCCCTCCATTAACTGGGAAAACTACTCATGTACCAATACACTTGCCCAATGTTTCCTGGAATTCATTAATTCCAATGGCCTGGACCAGCGCATTCTTACCTCTACTAGAGGTAGCAACATCCTTGAGCTGGTCATTACTAACATGGGTGACTGTTGATCTGTACCAATAGTCAAAAGCTCCCTGGTTAGATCCGACCACAAACTAATCACCTTGGAAATCCACATCCCTCCAACCCCCCCACCCCCCTGCAAAGGTAACCACCATGAAAAACTTCTTCAAAGCTAGCTTTGGGCACCTAAAAACAGAGGTGGCTAACTTCACGGCACCCATGCAATTGGAGAACAGCTGCATTACTGCTGAATCATGCACTAATGCCCTGTACAAACACCTACGCAAATGCATGGATCTCGCCATACCCAGTAGAACCAAGACTCTCTCCTCCAAAAAAAGGAAGACAATCTGGTGGTCACCTGCTATAAACAAACTCTACAACAGAAGGAGGAATCTGATGAGAAATAAGGTGAAGTCCAAGACTAGAAAAACTCCCTTATCAGCCTCAACAAAAAGTTAAGATCCATCATCAAATTCTCTAAAGCTAGCTATGAAAATAGAATTGCAGCAGATAGTAAAGACAACCACAAGGCCTTCTATAGTTATGTAAATAATTTCCATGGCAATACCCAGATTTGCTCGGAGCTGTTGCACAATGGCACCTCCTATACTGAACCAACAGATATTGCCAATATACTGGCCGACAGATTCAGTGTCAGCTTTGCCCCTCTCCCCCCACCAAAGGACCAATCACAATACCAGTAGATTGCCAAGCACCCAGTATTACTGCTGCACAGGTTAAAAAAAATCACTGTCCAAGGCTGAGGATACAGTTTCTATGGGACCTGACAATATCCCTGGCTGTGTTCTACATGAACTACAGAGTGAACTGGCATTTCACCTGTGTGCCCTGTTCAATCACAGCTTCACCTCAGGCTTTGTCCCTACCAAATGGCACACTGCTACAGTCAACCCTCTCCACAAAGGAGGAGCAACTACAGAACCTAGGAACTATCGCCCCATTAGCCTGACAAGTCTGATATGCAAAGCTATGGAACACATCGTTATGGACCTAATAAACAAAGATATAGAGAACCTCCAAACTCTGTATCCCACTCAGTTTGGTTTTGTGAAGGGTAGCTCATGCCTGCTCAAACTGGTCAACTTCTTTGGGTCAGTCACCAGAGATATGGATGAAGACAAGGTGGTTCATACAGCCTACCTTGATCTGGCCAAGGCCTTTGATACCATTCCCCACTCAGGAATCATAGAAAAACTCACTAAGATAGGCATCAACCCCTATATCACTAGGTGGGTTGCAAACTGGCTCACAGATAGAACCTACAGTGTGAAAGTAGCTGACTCCAAGTCAGACTGTCAACCAGTCATGAGTGGAGTCCCACAGGGTTCAGTCCTGGGTCCCCTTCTGTTTGATATCTACTTCTCTGAAGTTCAGGCCAACACAAGGGGACTCTGACTGACAAAGTTCATAGACGATTGCAAGTTGGGAGCCATAATTAACTCCCCAAGTGATGTTGACATCTTACAGAAAGGTCTCACTGAGACCAATGACTGGTGTCAGAACCATGGATTTAAGCTCAATGCCAAAAAAATGTGTCGTCATCCCCATTGGGAAAAACCCGGTTCCCATGAATGACCACATCGATGGTAGTCCACTGAACACAGAAGGCGTCATAAGAGATCTGGGAACACAGGTTGACAGGAACCTCTCTTTTGACCACCACATTGCCACTGTGGTGAGAAAGTCCTTCTATGTGACACATCTCATGGGTTTTGCATCCAGGAAGAAAGAGGTCATTGTTTCCCCTTACTCTTCCTCATTAGGCCAATCATTGAGTACAATGCCCCATTTGGCATGTACCAAACTAGAAACCTACAACAACTGGAGAGGCTGCAAAAATACCTCACAAAGAGGATCTTAGACCTTAAACACTTGTCCTATATGGACAGACTCAAAAATCTCTTTCTCATATCACCTACTTAGAGGTGATCTCTGCTTGACTTACAAAGACATGTCTGACCCAGCTCTGTTAGAAATGTTACATCTAAAAAAAACCCAATCCCTCAGCACTAAACACTCCAGAGACCTCAACCTCATTATTACAATTGACAGAACAAGCTGGAGGGACAGGTTCATAACCCAGAGACTGGCCATGCTATGGAACAGACTTCCCAGTCATGTCAGGAGTGCCTCACTGGCCCTCTTCAAGAAAAATCTTGATGCATGGATGGGAAATAGAAAATTCACTCCAGTGGCTCTACTTGACAAATGCACTAGGAACTAAGGTCGGTGGCATGATGCCAGGGTAATCCTATGGGCTAGGCTTGTAAAGGCTCCAGCGCCATTAGCCTAGTACACACCTATGAACCTATGAACCTGTACTATCCCATTGTTAAAGTATTTCACATAAATTCAGGTCCATTTATGTGTTAGTATGCAAATTATGCCCTTTTACATTTATGTCCATGAATTACAGTAATACGTAAATATGTATGACCACTTATGCATATAAATCCCTCTCAGTTACTCATGAACATGGCCTCAGGTTAATGTGAATGGGCTGGGGATAGTGGTAGAGTCCACAGTAGTCCCCAACATGCCACAGGAATGCACAGATATTCTCAGATGTTCTCAGTGCTGAATACGTTCAGAAAATGCAAAATGGGGTCAATGCATGAGAGCTTGAACAACCATGTACTACAATCCCAGTCCATGTAATACCATCTGGCACACCGTATTACACTCACACAAATACTGGAATATTTATTTCTGAAAAAAATCCTGTCCCCCCCCAAAAAAAAAAAAAACATTAATGTTGCTGCTCTACTACATGAGGCATGTACAAATGACATTCAGGTTTAATACTCCAAAAAAGATAGCTAAGGCAATGCACAGCAGCAGCAGCAGTAGAAATTAAAAGAAAAATTATGATTGCATACTGTTTTTTTATCCACCATAGAAATGAAACATGAATGTATGCTGTTAGAAAAACAAATATGTAACAAAGCATGTTTGGTTAAACCAAACTTGTCAATAATAACAGTACCTGGTCTAACGCCCCTGTTGGCTAACTGAGTTTGGTTTAGGTGATGTCACACCCCAGGAGGGTTATCACAGCCCTGCTCCCACTTTCTTCATTCTGAGTCTGGCACTTCCAATGATGGCAGCGCTAATGAAGGCATAAGGCTGTGCCCAAAGCTGGTCTGACAATGAGAGCAATATTACAGTCTATCGTCTTACTTATTTCTACCTGGATAAGATCTAGCTGTGGGTAAGGGAGAGAGAATGGAAGAAGATAGACATCTGTCATGAGCTGGGTTAGAATCTGTCACCCCAGGTAGGGATCATCCACTGTGGCCAACAGTGCCACCACAGGTATGATCTACAGGAACAAATATATGGCATGTTTATGTGGTAACATAATTGTCTGTATAAATACAAATGTATGCATCTGCATGTGTACCCTTACAACTTTTTTTCATGTATATAAATGTATATATTTATACACACAAACCCAAAAATTATTTGCATAGCTACAAGATTTCATTTAATGTTGCACTAACTTATTTAGTAGTTAAAGTGCAGACAGGCAGTTTCTGTAAAGAAAAGATTTTGTTTCTGTAGGACAGAAAAATATTTATTGGTATACCAATTGTATAAGACATTCATTTTCTCCACAATACTAACTGCACATAAACTATGTCTGAACTCAGTCCAGCACCACACCCTAGAGAGGACAGGCATTGGGAGAGGGGGTGGGAGTTGCAGTGTCATGTGAATGACCAGTCATATATTAGTGAGAAGTTAGCAGTTGTTTTACTTCTGCACACTTTTTAAACCATCCCCTTATACAATTAGGATTCCTAAGCTGAAAACTATCAAAAGCACACGTTTTGTACAACTAAGGAACATAACATTTCCTTGAATTGCTATACTTTACTGTGTGTGCATAAACGTCTGCCTGAACACAATTCATAGACTGCTATATGCAAAGCATAACATTTTAAAACCCCATTCCACCAAACAGACAAGTTGTTTGCACCTATAAAAGTATAACAATTTATAACTTGCAATAAAGGGAAGATTGGCACAGTATGAAAATCCAGGTAGCAATAAATGTTTAAACAAATGCATATTGAAAAAGTATAGCAGTGAATGAAGTTGCTTGCATATTTGTACTAGTAATATTAATGGAAAAAAGTCTTATATCTTCTTCTAGCTAACGGCAAAATAAATTATAACAGGTGTCATCAAGCAAGAAAAACTAGGCTGACTGAAATATATATATATATATATATATATATATATATATATATATATATATATATATATATATATATATATATAAAATTCAGTACATTATTGCAACCAAATGTAAAAGATATGTCATTATATAACTACAGTATTTTGTCTTTAACAAATTTTATAAGATGTAAATATTTATAAAGGGTGTTTTCAGTACAGTATTACAAACAAATGAATATCAGTCACAAATATGCCCTCAGATTTACGAAAGCTTGCACGGAGTGCAAGAAGAGTGTAGGAGCTCACGCCGGCAATATATTTGCCGTGTGATCCAGGAACAGCCGGCAGGAGCATGCACGAAAGCTGCTAAAGCTACTCTTGCACAGACAGCATTATGGTATGCAAATTACCTCATTTGCTGGTGAAAGCCATGCAAATGAGGTAAATTTGTGATCCAGGAAACACTAACCTGTCCGTGGAAGATTAGTGTTAGTTGCAGAAATGTACTCCGTTGGTAACGGAGTACATTTCTGCAAATAGCTAAACGGAGCTATGACAGCTCCAAATAAAGGATGCATACAGTTGAGGAAGCATGCCAATGGCCAAATATAAGGCCATTGGCATTTTAAAATGTTTAAAAATATATTAATTTAACTTTTTATTTTCCTCGATCTCCGATGTTTAAGCATAGTGCAGCACCGCACAAACGTGTGGCGCTTATAAAAACAAGAAAATAATTAAAAAAAAGCCAAAAATAGGCATTTTCACTAAAAAAGCTTATTCTGCCATGCAGGTGAATGGCAGGCTGAAGACAACATGGCCACTGACTAGTGGTTGCTAAGAGGGGGAAGCTCAGTGTGAGAGATGTAATCATGCATTACTAGGCAATCCTATGCAAATGAGGATAAGGATAGTGAATCCCAATTTTCTCCAGCATGTGAGACATGTCCCAAGAGTATAAGAGTAGGAGTAGGTGAGTAGAAGAGTAGAATATAGGTGACATTATGAGGGGGTGTGTCAGACAGGCTGTAAGCTAATTGGAGCACAGTGGCTTGTGTTTGCCCTGAGTTGCTCAGGATTGCAAGAGGCTTACCTACAGTTGTCCTATTTGAAAACCTCAAACCCAAGGTGCGCACTGTTGAAAGATAGGAAACTCCTTGCAAACATGCACACAGTGTGTGCACTTGTGTGCGCGTGTGTGTGCACGTGTTTACGCTTGTTTGTGCTGCACTGCCCCAGGCGGAAACAGAAAGGCAAAAAGAAGGAAAAGAAGTAGTAGGAAGTTAACCAAGGAGAACTAGCAGAGCTGCCAGGTGAAATATATCAGAATCAGCCAATTACACAGGCAGCAGACTTGCCCAGCCCAGCTCAGCACTTTAAACTCTCCAAACAGCATTCCCCCCTGTTTTTTCCCAAGAACTCTGCAACACTGCAGTATACAAAGAGGGAAAGCTTAAAAAGCTTATGTCAGACAAAATATTAGGGGCTGCTCTTGCTATCATAAACCAACATGTGCAAGGTGCTAAGGGTGGTGATGTTGTGAATGCTGCAGAGCAACCCTCAGTGAGGAGATGGAGAAGAGTGTACAGACCCAGAATAACCTACCAGGGGCGACATGAGCTGGAGATAGTGGAGTGCTATAGGTTGGACAGAGACCTCCTACAGCAAATTGTTGAGTTGTGCCAGCCATGCCTCACACACACAGAACCAACAGAGGGGAATCCATCCCAGTGGATACCAAGGTATGTGTTGGCCTAAGAATACTAGTGACAGGTACCTTCCAAGACTAACTGGTGATATGATGGGGATTTCACAGGCATCAGCATCCAGGGTACTCCACCAGTTCCTGGATGCCATGTCAGCACATGTCGGTGACCATGTATATTTCCCCATTTCCCATGAGGCATTGGCCAGCAATATGTATCTTTTCCACCAAATAGCTGAATACCCTGAGGTAGTGGGTGCAATAGACTGCATGCACATATGCATCAAAGCACCACCCGGTGAGTGGGGTAGGGTCTACATCAACTGCAAGGGCTTCCTCTCCATCAACTGCCAGGTCGTGTGCGATGTCCAGGGTATAATAATGAATGTGTGTGCTGGCTGCCCTGCAAGCTATCACGATTCCCACATCTGAAATCTGATGCAGCTATACCAGAGATTTGCCAATGGGGACATCCCTGATGGTCAACTAGTGGGGGATGCTGGATACGCACTGGAGCCGTGGCTGATGACACCTATCAGAAAGGCACACACACCTGAACAAAAACTCCATAATGAGGCACACGCACAAACAAGAAACATAATTGAGCGTGTGTTTGGGATGCTCAAGTCACAGTTTCAGTGCCTGGACACATCTGGTGGAGCCGTGCAGTACTGACCAACTACATGTACCCAATTTGTTATGGTATGTGCCATGCTACACAACATGATCCTGTGGAAACAGCTGCAGCAGGAACAGCATGGGGCAGGGACAAACAACCCCCCACCATTGCCAAGGTCTGCACAGGCACAGCGTGACTCGGAGGAGGAACAACCTGAGCCTGCCCCCAGTAGGCAGAAGGAGGTGTGCCCAGTATGCCCTGGCCTTGGCAAAGAGGCAACACATAGCACATACACTGACTCAGTAGGAACCCTGGAAATTACACCTCTCTCTGGCTCACACATACAGTAAAAGGGATGCCTTACTTGTCACTACCTGTTTTCAAACATGTATAGAGAGTGTACTATGTGCATCCGACATAGGCAGCCCTGAGCACCACCTGAGGCATGAGTGCCCTATTTTAAGCAATATAATGCACTGCTAAGCACATTTTACCAGTATTGAGCATATTTAAATACAATTGCTTGTAGCTGTGCACCACGCTAACCAGCACAACATTGGGAAATGTCGGGCAATGTTGAGCAAAGTTGGGCAAAGTCGAGCAAAGTTGAGCAAAGTCGGATAAACACGCTCACACCTGCTTTACTGTTCCTTAACCAGTCAGGTCTGCTCAGCAGGAAAATAAAAAGCAGTGACAGGGCTCGAACTCAGGATACTGTGCACTATAGTTACAGTACTGAACCACTAAGCCATGGCAGCATTTCACTGGCACAAACACAACTTGTCACTCACACATACCAGTTGGGGGGGTTACATACCTAACAGTCACAGCCAGCAGGACAATTGTAGGCAAACACAAACACAAACACAAACAAATGCTGTATCATGCCCTCTGAAGAGGCATATGAGTAACCTCCCCCCAGAGTTATGCAGACAGATAACAGCAGGCCAGGCAGTGTGATGTGGGTTGGGTAGGCTATTAAGTCACAAACTAATATGCGTGTAATTGGAAGCTAAGGTCTGTAATACAGTGGTATGTCTCAAGCCAGTAAGATAGACAACAGTACAGACTGAAATGGAGTACCTGACATAGTAGTGCAGGCTTAGCAAATGTATATTAGTGTCAGGTGTACCCCTCATCCTATGTACATCCACAGCAACAATCAGGTGTGCCCCCCCCCGGTAGAAATGTACAAATAATAGATGTCCGTATGTATGTAGAAATGTTGATAAGTCTATGCAAATTGACTCATGGAAGCCCTGCAGGCACAGCGTGCTTCTTGTCAATGTGCAACACAAAGGTGAGCCCTGAAGTAAAAACTAACTTGATTTTTCACACACATATAGTATATATGCCCATAGTGGGCATGTTCACACACTTGAACAAATTTAGCAAATTTCACTCAGCAACATACTGAAAGGTCATACTAGGCATGCTCACACACACAAACAAATTAAGCAAATGTCAGTCAGCAACATACTGAAAGGTCATACTGGGCATACTCACACACTTAGGTATTGTCTGAGTACAGCAGTGGGCCACACATATCTGGCAGTTGCAGTTCTTACTCCAGACACATGTCAGTATTCACCAATCCTAATAAATCTCTGATCAGTATCATCAAGAAACAATGAGCACTCCTAACATTATCCAAGCCAAGCTCTGCCAAAAATATTGCCAAAGATTCCATAGAGAACCATGAAGCTTTCTTTAGCTATGTCATAAATATCAATATAAACTCATATATTTTCTGAGTTAGTGCAAAGTGTAAACAAATGCATGTACACGACTAACATTGCCAACATCCTGTCAGACAGGCTCATACATATTTACCCCCCTTTCACTAACAAATGGCCCCATTACCATACCTGGAGATTGTGAAAACCCAGAAATCACATATGCAATGGTTAAACAGCTATATCAAAACCTAAAAACACAGCGTCTATGGGATGAATTGGTGTCCCTGGCTGTGTCATATGTGAAATCCAAAACAAACAGACCCTGCACCTTAAGAGTCTGTTGAGACTCACCCTCTGTACAGGATATGAAACTGTTGAATGGGTTATAGCAACATTTGGCACACTCCACTAGTGTTGGTGCACAACAGACCATGGGAACTATTGTCTTATAAGCCTAATAAGCTTGATCTGCAAGGCCATGGAATCTATCATCATGGAACTCATAAACAGAGCTATTTGGAGCCTACAAACACCCAACCCTACTCATTTTGGTTTGGACATACATCAATGAAATGAGCTCCACATGGCCTACATAGACCTGGAAAGCCCTTTTCCACCATCCCACACATATGTCGTATCCACAAAATCAACAACCTGTGCATAAACACATATGTCGTCTGATGGATTGCCAACTGGGGCACAGATAGATTCCCACAAGGTAAGAATTGTGGTCTCCCTGTTGGACTGTAAGCTGGCAACCACTGCTGTCCCCCATAGCTCAGTCTTGGGAACCCTCCTGTCTGGTGTATACTATTCAGAAGTACAGTCAAACGCACAAGGGCTATAGTTATCAAAGTTTGTGGATGACTGCAAAAGGTTGTCGTAATCAATGTTTGGGACAACAGAGACATCCTTAAAAAGGGTATCAGTCAGACAGATGTGGTGTCAAAATTATGGCCTCGAGCTGCAGTCATACAAATACCACATAGGTGCCATCACCCTAAATATGGAGGTAATAATAAGGGATCTATGGACACATGTGGATAGTCATCTCTACTTTTAGAAACACATACACAAAGTGGTTAGAAAATCATGCTATGTGTTCCCACAAATTGCCAAAGTCTTTGCATGTAGGTCAAATGAGGTTCCCTCTACTCATCAGTCATCAGACCCATCAGAGAATACCACAACACACTTGCGATGAATCTGACGAGGCACCTTCAGCAGCTGGAACGACCACTGAAGTACCTCAACAAGAGGATTACTGGCCTCAAACAGTTGCCCCATGCAACAAGACTGAAGTAACTCAATCTTTACTCTGTTGCATACCGTCTACTCAGGCGATCTCTGCCCAACAGACAGGTCCATGTCCAATGCAGAAATGATGTACATGCTCTATCTGAAGTAAACCCAAGCTCACTGTGCCACATGCTCTAGGGATATAATCATCACAACAATAAATAGAACATGTTGGAGGGATACATTACTAACTCACAGACTTCCCTTGCTTTGGAACAGGCTCCCAACCTACATTAAGCTGAGTCCCTCACTGACATTCTTCCAGATGAGCCTTGATGAGTGTATGTGAAATTGAACTGTCACACCATGGATCACTTCACCAGCTCTACTGCACAGAGGCATAGGGAACTAACCCCAGGTGTAGTGATAGCTGCACACTCTGGCCATACTAATATATGCCTTCAGGCAGATAGCCTATTACATACCTATGTACCTATATATGTAGGGGGAACACAGTATAATAAGTCAAAGATGGATGGGCAGAGATGTGTATAAGAGGGTGACCATGACAGGGAGCCATCCAGGACTGTCCCACCCAGCACACATCCCAATGGCACAAAAGACATGAGGTGCACATCTCACCCACTGTACATAATAGCCACCAGTATCTGTAAGCATTACAGTGTATGTGGTGCATGTGCCTGCTGTACAACATGACTGTACAATGAAGTACATGTCTACTATCTGTAGACATGTGCCTGTCACATAGGTTCATAGGTATGTAGTATACTATCTTTATGAAAGCATATATTAGCCTGAGCAAGTTCTGCAGCTTTCACAACCCCATTGGTTAGTCTCCTAAGCCCTAGTTCTAATAGTTAGTACCATAAGCCCCTTTCTAGTGGGGCTGTTGATGTGATCCCTGGCATGAATTGTCTTTTTCCCATCCACTCATCAAGGTTCCTATTGAAGAGTGTCAGTGAGGGGCTCTGTCTGATGTACATTGGGACTCTGTTCCACAGTATGGCAAGTCTCTGGGATGGTACTCTATCCCACCAGCATGTTGTATTCATTGTTGTGATGAGGTTCATATCCCTGGAGTGTGTAGTGTGACTCAATTTTGTTTTCCTTAGATGGAGCATGTTCAACAGTTATGTGTTGGATATGACTCTATATGTTAGGCAGAGTTTGCCTCTGAGTAGGCGGTACGCAACAGAGAACAGATTTAGTTTTTCCAGTTGTGTTGCAAAACACAACTGTTTGAGGCCAGTAATCCTCTTGGTGAGGTACCTCTGTGGTCACTCCAGCTGCTTGATATGCCTAGTCGAGTACATCCAAAATGGTGCATTGTACTCAATGATGGGTCTGATGACTTAAGAGTAGAGGGCCACCACTACCTCTTTTGATCCTGATGCAAACCCTTTGTTGATTAGGTGGGCCACACAGGATTTCCTAATCACTTTGGCAACATGGTTGTCAAAGGAAAGATGACTATCTACTTGTGTCCCCAGATCCCTTATTACCTCGTCAGTTTTTAGGGGGTGGTAGTTTGTGGGTACTTTGTTTTCCCCAAAGGGGATTACTATGCATGCTTTTGCATTGAGCTTGAGGCCATGATTCTGACACCACACATCTGTCACATAGAGTCCCTTCTGGAGAATATTTGTGTCATCCAGGGAATCTATTATGGCAAACACTTTACAGTTCCCAGCAAACTTAGTCAACCACAACCCTCCTGTGTTGGCATGTACTTCTGAGAAGTATATACCAAGTAGGAGGGGCCCCAGGACTGAATCCTGGGGGACACCAGTTCTTACCGGTTTAGAGTCTGACATGTAGCCATCGACTCTTAATTTGTGGGATCTATCTGTGAGCCGGTTTGCAATCCATCTTGTGTTGTATGGATTTATTCCCAGGTTGGTGAGTTCATCTATGATACCTGACTGGGGAATGGTGTCAAAGGCCTTAGCAAGGTATAGGTAGGCAGTGTGGAGCTCCTTTCAATCATCTGTAGCCTGGGTAACTGTCTCAAAGAAATCCACCCAGTTCAGGAGGCATGATCTGCATTTGACAAAGCCATACTGGGTGTGCTCAACTGTGTGAAGGTTCCCAATGTCTTTATTGTTGACTTCCATTATGATTGGTTCCATTGCCTTGCAGATCAGACTCGTCAGGCTCATAGAGCAGGAATGCCAAAGGTCTGTTGTGGCCCCACCCCCTGTGGAGTGGGAAGAACGTTGCTGTGCAACATTCTATGGGTACATATCCTGTAGAGAGGATGTAGAGAGAGGTGTAGGTATCCTTGATGAACATAGATACATCGCAACCCTATGTGCTATGATCTAGGTTCTGATGCTGGAAGGTATGGAATGAGTAGTATCCTGGTAGTGCTGTTGTGCTCTCTGGAGCCTTGAACTAGGTTTCTGTTACTGCACAGATATCGATATTCTCCATACTGAGAAGTGCCTGGAGTGTGTGCATTTGGAGGCTGAGACTTCTGGCAATGAGTAGCATTTAGCTCAGTTTGTGGTTATTTGTGTTGGTTACAGGGTTTGGTTTGTCCTGAGTGACTGGTGTTCCACACCTGAAGTCAATGCCTCATTGGTCCGATCCGACCATAAGCTAATTACCCTAGATATCCACATTCTGCCTTCACCACCCATTAAGGAAACCATGGTAAACAAATTCTCCAAAGCCAACGTCATGCTTCTTAAGACAGAAGTGGTGAACTTCATGACACCCATGCAGATGGACAATACAGTTATGACTACTGAATCCTACACAATTACACTTTATAAGCACTTACATAAGTGAATGGATCGTGCTATCCCAAACAGAACCAAGATGCTATCCTCCAAAAAAAGAAAGCCAATCTGGTTGTTCCCTGCCATAAACAAACTGTACAACAGAAGAAAGAAACTGCTGCAAAAGAGAGTAAAATCCCATGAGTGTAGGAGCTCCCTGGTCAGCCTCAGTAATGAGCTGCAATCCCTGATAAAATCATCCAAAGCTAGTTACAAAAACAAAATTGCCACTGATTCTAAAGACAAGCACAAAGCATTCTATAGCTATGTCATGAATCTCAATGGCAACACTCAGATCTGCCCTGAGTTACAGCACAATGGCACTAAATATACAGACCCAACTGATATTGCCAACATCCTGGCAGATAGGTTCAGCACTAACTTTACCCCCCTCTCACCCATTAAAGAGCCCATCTCTATACCAGAATAATGCAAAGTTCCTGTAATCACAGCTGCACAGATAAAAACCACACTCTCCAAAGCCAGGAACACAGCATCCATGGAACCGGACAACATCCCTGGCTGCATTCTACCCGAACTACAGAATGAATTGGCACCCCACCTAAGTACTATGTTCAATCATAGCCTCACCTCAGGCTTTGTGCCTGCTGAATGGTGCACAGTGATGGTTATCACACTCCACAATGGGGGATCCACCACGGACCCTGGAACTACTGCCACAGTAGCCTGATGAGCCTGGTCTGCAAGGCCATGGAACGTATCATTATGGAACTTATAAACAAAGACATTGGTAATCTCCAAACTCTGGGCCCCACCCAGTTCAGGTTTGTAAAAGGTAGATCATGTCTCCTAAACCTGAAAGATGTCTTTGAAGCAGTCCCCAAAGCCGCAGACAAGGGTAAGGTGGTTCACACAGCCTATTTAGATCTTGCCAAGGCTATCGACACCATCCCCCACTCTGGAATTATAGATAAACTCACTAAACTAGGTATAAATCCCTATGTCACAAGATGGGTTGCCAACTGGCTGACTGATAGAATGAACACTGTGAAAGTAACAGACTCCAAATCCGGCTTCAGACCAGTGACAAGTGGAGTACCACAGGGTTCAGTCCTGGGTCCTCTCCTGTTTGGTATCTACTTCTCTGAAGTACAGGCTTACACAGAAGGTCTTTGGCTAACAAAGTTCGCAGATGACTGCAAACTAGGAGCCATGATTGAAACTCCTAATGATGTGGACATCATACAAAAGGGCCTCAATGAGACAGATGCCTGGTGTCAAAGCCATGGCCTCAAGCTCAATGCCAAAAAGTGCATTGTCATCCCCTTTGGTAAAAACTCTGTACCCATGAACTACAACATAGGTGATAGTATACTTAACAGTGAAAGTGTGATAAGAGACCTTGGGACACAGCTGGACATTAGTCTCTCCTTTGATAATCACATCACCACAGTAGTCAGGAAATCCTTCTACGTGGCACACTTCATCACAAAAGGTTTCTCATCCAGAAAAAAAGAGGTCATTGTTCACCTTTACTCATCATGCATTAGACCCATTATAGAGTACAACGCCCCTTTTAGTATATACCTCACAAGACATCTACAACAACTGGAAAGGCCACAGAAATACCTCACAAAGAGGATTACTGGCCTCAAACAGATGCCCTACACAGACCATCTCAAAGAAATCCAGCTTTACTCTGTCGCATATCACCTACTCAGAGGTGATCTCTGCCTAACATACAAAGCTATGTCAAACCCAAAGCTGTTGGACATGCTCCACTTAAAGAAATCCCAATCCCTCCGAGCTACATGCTCTAAGGATCTAAAGCTTGTCACCACAATAAACAGAACATGCCAGAGGGATAGATTCCTGTCCCAGAGACTTCCCATACTCTGGAATAAACTACCTATATATATATATATATATATATATATATATATATATATATATATATATATATATATATATATATCAAACAAAGCTCCTCATTAGCACTCTTCAAGAAAACTCTTGATGATTGGATGGGAAATAGGAAATTCACCCCGGGGATCACCTCTGTGGCTCTGCTCGACAGTGGCACAGGAAAATAATTTTCTTGGGTGGCAAAAGCCAGGGTACCTTTTTAGACTGGGCTTGTATAGTTCCCAGGACCAATAGCCTAGTACCTACCTGTGAACCTATGAACCTTTGAGCCTTGCCTAAAAAAGGTAATATGGGGACAGCAAGAGCCATGGCCAGTATTCAGAAGCATAGAGGTGACAGGTGCAATCTGTAGTGAAGCAACAAGGCTTGTCTATCATGTCATCACAGGCAGACAGAGACTGGATCCCCTTTGAATGACACCAGAAGCTCAGCCAATTGTTGAAGTTTACTGTCTTTCTGTTATATTGCAGTATCATGTAGGTGAGGGTAAGATGCTACTCAAGGTCAGGGTCATACCAGCCTGGGCTACATGATCATAGAGCTACTATATATCTCTTGTCATGTTGTCCTGGGAGGTATGTCTCAGATCATTCACACTGACATGTACAAAGAACATGTCATATATGTACCTGTTCTAGAGTGATGTAAGATCTTGTGTTATGTGGCGGATCATAGCACCTGACAGACAACTGACAGTAACCCTCCCCTTGTCCAGCCTAGTGAGTGGAACATCTGTGTGCCTGACTATGAAGTCACCTATTACTAGTGTGTTGGGTATGTTGATTTGCCTTAGGGCTTGTTGTGAGGTGCACTGCTTTGGTGTATTATGTGTTTTTTGGTGTGTGCTTGGAGGTGCATGTTGCTTGCTTGTCTGTTCTTTTTCAGATTAATATTTGTATTCTCCGAGTATGGTAATGTGTATTTATGTGTGTGTTTTGCTGGTATTATATTGTAGGTCTACGTGAGACTGTGAGACCATATAAATAAAGGTACTACTACAAATGCTTTGGCCAGGCGCATATTACAACACCCTTCCCACAGATTCCTTTTTGCTATCATACACCAGGAACCATATAATAAAAGAGAAGGGTCATGGTCCTTAAAGTTAGAAGAAAAATAACTCTTATGGCAAATTAGAACTTTTGCACACATATATCCTGGCCTTAGTGAATATGCTTCTGTCATGTGCACTTTAAAACTTAAACAACTGGATAGGTGAAGTTTTGTTGGTACATAAAGTATATAAAATATAGCTATTATGATTTGTTGTTTTGTTGGTTTTTAAAAAATGAATGTCATGGTCAGCCCTTGGTATTTAGTATTCATTAACTCTTTATTTATCATTTATTGCTTGACATCTAGGATATACAAAATCCAAATGGCACTTTTAAAGTGTACGGCTTTTATAGTTTTATAAGTGATTGAGTTGATGACGATTATGTAATCAACTAATTAGATAACTGTTTATGTATATAAATGCTGTCTGTTGTGTAACATTGTCTGAAGAAGTTTGGATATTGGTCCAAACGAAAGCTCTTACGAAATAAAATTCTGGTGAGAAGGAGAATATTGCAGTTTCTGCTGTTTTCTGTGTTAACACCCCTTAAAAGTTATATACTAATCTTTGTCAAGTCTGATGATGTCACCATCCTAGAAATACACCTGTGGGAAGATGAAATCCCAATAATGTGTATAGTGCGTTGTGTAAATGCATACTGCTCTAGTATCTTAATGCAGTTAGGTAGGGGTTTGAATCCTGTACTTGCCAACTGTGTGTGTAAGTTAAAAATTATATACTCATCTTTGTCAAGTCTGATGATGTCACTATCCTACAAATGCACCTATGGGAAAATGAAATCCCAGTGATGTGTATAGTGCGTTGTGTAAATGCATATTATTGTAATATCATAATGTAGTTAGGTAGGGGTTTAAATCCTGCACTTGCTGACTGTGTGTGTGTCTCCCTGGGGAGGGAATAACCTTTTTGGAGACTACTCACACCCCTTAAAAGTGATATACTCATCTTTGTCAAGTCTGATGATGTCACCATCCTACAAATACACCTGTGGGAAGATGGAATCCTAATAATGTGTATAACGCGTTGTGTAAATGTGTACTGCTATTGTATCATAATGTAGTTAGGTAGGAGTTTGAATCTTGCACTTGCCAATTGTGTGTGTGTCTCCCTGGGGAGGGAGCAACCATTTTGGAGACTACTCACACCCCTTAAAAGTGATATACTCATCTTTGTCAAGTCTGATGATGTCACCATCCTACAAATGCACCTGTGGGAAAATGAAATCCCAGTAATGTGTATAGCGTGTTGTGTAAATGCATACTGCTGTAGTATCATAATGTAGTTAGGTAGGAACTTGAATCCTGTACTTGCTAATCGTGTGTGTGTTCCAGGTGTGTGAGAATGTGTGACACTGCTGGTCAATGTGAAGTGAGTTTTGATTTTTCTAGTGTATGACATATTACAATAACAACTGTATGTGCATAACACATGTAAGGTAGCTGTGAAGCCATATACATACATGTGACCTCAATCATTTAATAGGTGGGTACTCTGCTTTCTCAATGAAAGCATCTGTTATCTTTGCCAGAGCATGCTGGTGCTTTCCAGACCTTAGGTCGCTTCTGTATGCTTGTGACAAGCTTAGCCACTGCAGTGATTCCTGGGCTACGTCTTCTGTTTCACATCCACTCATCACAGTTTCTATTGAAGAGTGTGAGTGAGGGTTTATGCTTGAGATATATTTGAATCCTGTTCCAAAGCAAGCAAAGTCTGGCAAAGATGACTAATCATTACAGGTGTGCAACAACCTCTGTGGATCTGCATGCAAACCTTTTTTACTTATGTGCTCCACAGAGGGATTTCCAAAACCCTTTGGTAATGTGATTATCAAAGGAGAGATGACTAAACACATGGCTCTATGCATACATTAGTACCTGTTCCACATTTTTGGGGCTACTACCTATGTGGTACTCTGGGGATACTTTGTTTTCTAAAAGTGGATAACTATGCTTTCTTTGGCTTATAGCTTTACAGTATGATTTTGACACCAGATATCTGTCTCTATGATACCCTTTTTGAGGATGTGTGTGTCATCTGGAGAATAAAGTATAGCCCACAGTATGCATTTTCATCAAATGTGGGCAGACATATCCCTACTGTGTTTGCTTGCACCTAAGAAAGCTATATGCCAAACAGGAGTGGTCCCAGGACTGAGTGCAGGTGAATACCACTTGTTACTGGCATAGAATTGTACAAGGAGGCTGCAAATGTTACTGTGTGTCCTACATCTGTGC
The DNA here is from genome assembly GCF_019279795.1 of Protopterus annectens. Lineage (NCBI taxonomy): Eukaryota > Metazoa > Chordata > Ceratodontiformes > Protopteridae > Protopterus > Protopterus annectens. Next base: position 787,459,622 of record NC_056728.1, on the reverse strand, counting down.
GTCAGTTGTCAATCCATCATCTAACAATCGTTTATGGTCAGTCTGTTGAGGTTATGTATAATACCAGAATGTGTGATGGGTATGAATTGCTGTTGAGCTATAGCTTGGCTGTGTGGACCTCCCCTCCCTCACCTATAGCCTTGTTAACTGGCTTGAAGTCTACTAGGTGTAGGAGTCATGATCTGGCCTTTAGAGAACCTAAGTGGGTATGGTGCAGTGTTTGCAGGTTTATAATGTCTCTGTTAATGAGTTCCATAATGCTGTGCTCCATAGCCTTCCACATAACATTTTGTCTGGCTTATAGGGTGAGAGTTTCCAGGATCTGTTGTAGCTCTACCCTTAATCGATTTATGTTAACATTTGCACTGGGTGTGACGATGGTGGACAGGATTAGGAATAAGTATATTAGAGGGTCAGCCCAGGTTTGAAGGTTAGTAGACCAAGCCAGATAGGCAGGATTATGTTGCTTTGTACATGTGCTGAGGAGGGATGCAGAGTATATTGTGAAATAGATGCTGAGGATGACGCCGCCAGGTAACAGGAAAAGAGGAATGCCTAAGATGAGGTTTATGGCTGTGGTGAGAGAGAACATGCAGGTGGATGTTGTGACAGCGCAAGATGCAGAGGGCAGAAAGAATTGGAAACAAATGATCTACTGTGATGACCCCTAATGGGAGCATCTAAAAGGAGAAGAAGAAGAAGAAGTTGTAGCTCAACCCTTGTGGACTGTGAACACCATGACCGTGCATCATCTCAAAAGTATGTAACCTGTATACAGGCTGCATCTGAACAGAGTGTTTAGGTGAGCGGTGACTTCATATGTCAGCTTGTGTATGAAACAGTCAGGGACACTGTTCAGTACCATTGCCACTGTGGTTTGGACTTTGGTAAAGAGATGATTTAACTAGAGTGTCTGTGAATCATCAGGTTTTACATTCTTCAGGTCTAGAAATGTGGCCTTTGTGTAACGACAGGGTGGTGAAATCCGCATTCAAACTGTCTGACAAGAAATTGGTAATGTCAGTCAGATAAGTGTACTTTGTGACCATTTACATTAACTGTGACCCAATCTGAGATTTCCCTTGTAGATTATAAACAACACTAAAGAAAGCTTTAGTGTTGTCTTTGGAATCCTTGCCAATTTGTATTTTGAAGCTTGCCTTGTATGTTTAATGAGGGCTTGTATTTTCCCAATGATACTGACCAGAGAGGTTATCCCTTCTTGGTATGTAACTCTTTTTTGGTACAACTTCACACCTTCTATTATATATTTAGTTTATGGCAGGGGTCCATGAGACTAATGCACTTTTACTGTATAAGTGAGAATTTCTTGTGTTTGTGATAGCACAGTCCATGCAACCCTGTAGGTGAACAGTGTGCATTACTAAAGGATTATGCAGCTGGGACAGTGTTAACCTTAGTAATGCAAACCAATGACAGCAACAATGGCATCACCCACAGCACAGTGTCAACCCGTGTCATACACACACATGCGTACACAAGTTCCAAAATGTGTGTAGTACAATGCATACTGGCCACCAATAGAAACTATGGAGTGTTAACACTGGCCAATACAGGAGATGTCACCCTGCCCATGTGTCCAATATGCATGTACATGTAGACAGTGCACCTCCACCATGTTCACAAATGGACACCTGCAACCCTGTGTTGCTCACACCCCATACTTACTGTCCACTGTATAAGGCGTGCTGACACAACTACACACATCAGCCAAGTGACACATGGACAAACAAAACACAATTAGAATAAACACTGGTGAAAACAATACAACATTGCTAATTACAGCTTTAATGCATCATGCCTGCTCAGCTACACCTTCAAGGATATCATTACACTTTACTGCTGACAACATGTTACACATCCAACCATTGCTATACTTTATTAAAGTCACCCTGTGCATCAGCCTCATGTTAGCCTGTTCCTGCATCAATGTTACGGATGACATGAGGTGGCACAGGTTTCATCATATGCACAGGGTGTGTTGTTGGTTTGCCAGAGGCCTACACTGAGCCATACAATCAACATGTGTGTGTGAGTATGTGTGTGAAGGCCATGAGTACTGTTATGGGCCAATGTTGATGTCATGTGTGCGGGTATGTGTTTGTTGTAGGTTTCTGGTTTATGTGTGTGTGTCTGCATGCACACAGTTCCACCATGTTGCTGCCATATATGAGGATTTGTGAGACAGCTACAGATTGTACCTGGCAGGCTTTACAGATCACCGTCTCTGGCCAGGGATATGGAACCTGTGCCTGGCAGGGGTGCTACAAACAGTATTAGGTACTAATCCAGATTGAGTACTATCCAAAGAGGTTGACAAATGTCCACTGGCTCCAGGTCCCTGCTGGGACTGGCGAGAGCCACATGCACGTGGTCTGCTAGGCAGTCTATGGACAGCCCTCCCAACATTGCTGGGGCTGGCACTGGCACTAAGGGAGCGGCTGTAACTTGTTGGATGTCCACAGTGACCTCCAGCTGGTGATGTTGCTGGCATACGTCCACATCAATGTCTCAACCGTCCCACACTGTCCTGACACATGGACATGACATTGTGGAGGACATCCAATGTCTCACTCCAACATCTATCAATGACCTCAGTGTAGTTACGTATGGCACCTGCTAGGTTACGGATACTGTCATTTACAGAGGTGTAATCAGCCCTCTGTGCCCTTAGCCCCTTTCTGGTGTACCGCTCCATTCATGTCTATGCCTCCATGACAGTCTGGAACATGCGTGTGGTAGAAAGAGGTATGGCATGTCTGCCAGGGGCATGTTGACCAGCAGTGCTCTGATGAGAACCCCTGAGCATCTGCCTATGTGGTACCTTTCCAGACATCTGGCTATGGCTGCTGTGTCCTGATACATGTGCCATAGATACCACACTGTCCTGGCCAGTGCCAACCATACACTGTCCCTCAGCTAAGGGCAATGGTGATGATGGATGTACAGGCAGTATGACTGTGTGCATGGATGGGGTGGAGACTTGTGTACTGTCAATTGGTGGCCCAGCAACAGACCCTGACAAACATGCCTGTGCCTCAACACACCTATCCTCATGATCACTGTCTGTCTCAGTGACATCAGGTTCCCTGCTGTACTGAACCAGCCCCACCTTGTCACCTGTGAGAGGAAAACAGGAAACACACTTTAAGACCTGAACATGACTTCAGACCACATGCACACATGCACACACACATAACTACACTCCTCCTGAAAGCAGACACACACAACACAAGCAATCACAGAACATACACAATAGCAGGTGATGGTGGAGTACAGTATCACAAACAAAACAGTCATATCACACATGTCAGCATGCAGGACATGTGTTGCTCAACAGCATGCAGTGCAAGTGTAGTTAGTCCTTGTTACTAACAGTATACATGGCTTTGATGCATGTGTTTTGTTATTAGGTGATGGCCCTACCCCTGGAACACAATGCATACATGGACACAACACTGCTGTGCAGGTATTCATAACCCTGTGATGTACTGTGCACCATAACTCACAGGTGTACATACCATTGCTGGATGTGTATCTCTGTGTCAGATAGGTATCCAATGCGGATTACAGCCTCCGTGTCTTTAGCAAATAACTGTGGACACATTATTAGCACATGCATGATGAGTATACACACAACATCATCAGTGGTGCATGGATAATTGATGGAATACCATTCGGCCACATACCCAATGTACGGTACTTATGGTGAGTGTAGATCATATTGTGGACATGACAGTCTCATCCATGACATGGCATGCTAAAACACAACTGCATATTTAAACACTATACATACCCAATATGTGCCATATGACCTAGCCACTCAATAGCATCACAAGACATATATGTGTTAGTTGTGGAAATGGTGAATGGTATGAATACTGTTTAGAGGTGCATATGTGTGCACACACGCATCATTATGGTGTGTAGCAATGACAGCTATGTGTAGTACTGTGGTTATAATAACTGGATGGGGTATAGTACCATAGGCCATCATCATGAAGCATCAGGTGGTCACTCAAGGCTACAAATGTTTCACAAACCAGCACAAATCATGCTGTGCAGGAACTGTACTACCTTGGCTAAATTCACCCTTTCACAACCAGTTGTTACGTGAGTTTGTAAGGAAGCCAATAAGGAGCATTCCCTGGCAAGAATGTGTAGTATGTTGCAGAGTGTTTAAATGACCCAGGATAGGCCTCTACCCCTCAGGTATATTATGTGTAATGTGTGGATGTGATTTTGAATACTGGAGTGTGTCTTTACAGAGGGTTTGGGAATCCATTATGTGTAGCATGTTAAAATGCTCTGTGTATGGCATAGATGTGTATGTTATGTGCATGTTGAGTATCAACTGTGCCTATCCAATGGTCACTACAGTCTAGCCACATTTGTTTGACATCGTCTGGGTATTGCATGTGTTTGAGGCAGCTAATCACATTAGTGAGATGTGGGTGCTCTTACACCAAACATGCACAGCATGCATTATGGATAGGTGTGTTACATGTGTACATGGCCTACACCTTAACTGTGACATACACTTTTTATTTACAATAATAAATGTAGAACACACTCACCAGCATCTGTCCACTGCCTTGACATCACCCCAAAGGTACCTACATAAAGATGAGACAGTTTGTCAGTGGCCACAACTGTGGCATTGCTACTGTGTGTTTACAATCTTACAGTACAACAAGAATTTACATTCACAGGGCTACAGATTATGTTCCAAGTGATCAGTATTGCACAACAATAGGCTCCACATCTTTGAACGACACACTCCACATCTCACAATATGCATGATCTACTAATACAGATAACAGTAGTCTACAGATATGCCATGTTACCTGCATGCTCCACCTGTTCTTGCTGGGTGGCTCCAACCTCCATCATGGTGTATGTCTGCTGCTGTTGTTGGGCAGGTGCCACCAGGCTCATGAGCAGCTCCTCCACTCTGGTGAGCGGAGACGGATGTTAACACCACCCCCTGTTGCAAGCTGTTCTCTACGCACATCAGCGGCACGCTGACGGACATGTCTGAGAAGATCACTGCAGCGGTGGCGTACCTGTTCATATGTGCGGTTATGCAGGCCTACCTCATTGACCCTGCAGGCAAGATCTTGCCACATTGCAGTACGCTCCTGCTGGTCCTGGCTGGTTCGTGAAAACATTACATGGTAGTGCTGAATCATACTGCTAGTGATGATATCATCTTCAACCCTACTGTAGCTTGGGTTCCTGTGGTGGGCCATGATCCCTGGAAGACATAAAAAAAAATATGTCTGAGCAAGTCATATGGCACATTTAACATTATACAGTACAGATATCACTGAAATGCCATATATAGCAACATATAAGCTAACCAAGAGTGAAACACTGTAACTGCCACTTATCACTGCTCACCCCACAACTGCTTGAAAGTGCCTTGCTCACTCTCTATCCAATGAACTATGTTCTGCACAGCAACATAATAAAATCACTATATAAGGCTATACAAGAGTACCTGGCACACTGTATGCAACACGATGCACCACCAAGCCACAGCAGATATACATCAAGCTGATGTGTAAGGAAATATATCATCCATCACAATCAGTGTAAGGTCCAGTAAATGTATTACTATTATACCACACAACTTGTTAATGCCAAACCCGTGGCCAAAATATGTGCACAATTGGGAATATAGGTCACATACTGCTGTAGTACACTATGAATGTTGCTAGATACGCAGTTATATGGATTACCGCACATATGTCAAAGGACATGTTACAGACATACCCACACAAACATCAGACATAATTACAGGACACAAAGGTATGACAACCCAGATAAGCTTTCAGTGTGTATTATACAGTACTGTGTGTCAGTACTTAAACAGCCTTCATCTTGAGAAATGTAATCTGTGATGAATACAGGGACCACACAAAACAGTGGATGCAAGCAATGTGGACATACACCATACTTTGCTGTAAAGGCCCAGAGCTTCAATTAGCACTACAGTACACACAGGATTTGCATTCAACATTGGTACCAATCAATAATCATAGATGTAGTGCATTAGCCTTCAATGTCACACCCTAGTTAAAACCAAGGGACTTAATCACACTGTATGCAATAGCACTTGTTCTACCTAACAACAGAATACACAGCTTTTGCTAGGATTAAAGCAAGGACCCATAATACCATAACATAAACAGTTCCCCACTAAGCTATCCCACAGATACATATCTTTGACATATTCACAAACATATTGACCATCACAGTCAGTCAACAGTACAGAGAATCTATTGCAACAAGTAGATGTAGGTGTGTATGAGTATATATATATTTATATGTATATATATATATATATATATATATATATAACTATATATATCTATATATATATATATATATATATATATATATATATATATATATATATATATATATATATATATATATATATATATATATATATATATATATATATATATATATATATATATATATATATATATATATATATATATATATATATATATATATATATATATATATATATATATATATATATATATATATATATATACACATATATATATATATACACATATATATATATATACACACATATACATTTCACCTTTCATTGTGAGAATATCAATTATACAAAGGATGTAAGGTATACAGTAATGTAATAAAATCACACAGTCTTGGGATAAATGCATTGAAGGTGTTCACAGCCCAGGTAGCTTTAGCAGGCCTTACTGGCTTCAACATAGCAAACTGAATGAACCACCCACAGTGTTTAACCACCACATGTCATATACCAGCACTGTATGCTGTCTTCTTTGTCACACACTAAAACCTACATACAAATATGCGCATACTAAACTTCACCAGCATATATATCTCCCCCCTTCGCAAACAGTTGCAATATGTGCCCTGCTCTATGCACATATACAGATGTGAATATATATGACACATATATATTTCTCCATATGTGTGTGGCATACACACCCATGGTCCACACTGTTGTAAGTCCCTGGACCTCACAGCTGAACTGTTGCGCCTTGCTGCAACACAAACAGGTGTCACATATGACCACAGACTAACATTGGGGGGTATATATGCCAACAGATGCTAGATAAGCATACTAGACTGCTACAGCAGTTGCCAATGCTAAGCTACACTTTAATATGACTATCATGCATGTGTTGTTCTGTCACAACCATGTTTATATAATGTTAGCACTAATCCCCCCAACAGCCATTGGCCACACTACTGTACAGAACACAGATAACATGGATCAGATCTTTGACATTTAATGCTGAGCTACACATTTCACAGATATGTCCCACTGCCCACACGTACACACAGTATTGTCCATAGCAGAAGTTAAGCAGAACATCTGTGCAGAAAGAAGTACTGCTGCCACATATGAATGTTTCACATTATGTAGACTATTCTTCAATAACATCTACTACATGCCAGTAAATACATATGTGTCACATACATTTCCTTTGTATAATTTGGTAATATTTATTTTTCCTTCTCTCTCTCTCTCTCTCTCTCTCTCTGTCAGTCTCTGCAATAGAGTGATTGAGTTTGTTGGCAGAGATTGCAGCCTGCTTTTGTAGGAATTGCACATGAGCATGTGATGGCCTCTGCACTAATTAGTGCCCACCATTTGCTAATTGCATGCAGCCTGCTGTGTAGTAATTGCAGTAATCACTGTCATAGCAAGCCAGTACTATAAATTGCTGACTCATGTAGGTGTGGCCCTTTCAGCTTTCCAAGATGGAGATCATCCTTGTTTGGTGTGGACATCATTGTTTAAGACAGAAGGTTGGTATAGTTCTTATATCAAAAGCCAGGGGTGTAGCCAGAGATTTACAATTTGTACTCAGACCTAATGTTGCTGCTTCCAGTACCCACTTGTCAGTGTAGAAATGTACTCACCCCTCAAAATGCTACCTCAAGATACATGGAAATATGTACTTTCTTTTCAACTGTTACAATTAACTGCCATACAAAGCTCGTTATAGAGATGCATTCCTTTGGCACAAGAATTGTTTGTGAACTGCTATACTGTGAATAATCATTTACTCATTTCTAAACAGTTTGTGCTTTTTTAGTGTTGACATTAGCACGAGCTGCTCAGAAAAACTGGACACATTTCAGTACAGTGAGTATGCTTACCTACATCCTTGGTAGACCCTGCACACACAGGTATATTCTACATTTGGGTAGGGTTGCAGAAGTACAGAGGGCGTAAGTAGTATTGTGTGGATTTTATCTTGCTGGACTTACAGGGTTACTGTGTACATGTTAGTTTATCAAGGCATGTAGTATGTCTGCGTAACTCCCAGCTGTGGACCTATCCACATGATAGCCAAAGAATAGCCTGTTATTTTTTGTCTGTGCACCACACATGTCTTTTCAGCAATAGAGCAATGGCATTCTTACAGTTGGTTGCTACCAGTACATGGCTACATCCATTTGTATTTCAGTGTTTTATTCCTACATAAGGGTATGCTTCCAAACCTCCTTCCAAAGGTATTTGCACAGTGTGTAACAGCAGAAAGTCTAATATGCCTCTGTGTTTCTGCCTCTGCCAGACCGCTCAACCAATCAGGTATATATTTGAACAGAATCAGGGAAAAGTCAAGAAAAACTCAGGGACAATCAGGGACACCTTTAAAATATTAATGCCATTAAGTTGAAACATTGAGAGAATCAGAGCATATGAATTAATACACCTTTTCTGAAGTAAAAGAAGTGTCTAACTCTTAATTATTGTCATTATTCATTAAGTGTAATTCACCACCTTTCTGCCCAAAGTCAGTAGTTTTAAAAGGGATTCAGAGGGACAGAGCTAAAATTTTGGTCAAAATCAGGGATGTCCCTGAAAATTAGGGACAGTTGACAGGAACGGCCTCTGCCCTAAACAGATATGCCAATGTTTCTCCTGCTCTGATACTGTGTGGTGTTGTAAAGTGATGGTGTAACATTATTTCCTGCTAGAAAGGCTGCTTCTCTTATCACAGTCATGTAATGTAATCCCACAACAACTGTTGGTCAACATCCACAGAACAAGTTGTGTGGTATGGTATTCCTAATCTGTCTTTACATTCACTCATTCTGATGCATGATATAATTATTTAATCACCAACTTGATGTATATCTACCATGGCTTAGTAGTACTTCATGTTGTGTAGTGTGTGCAAGATCCGGGGTTCGAGACTTACAGAGGCGTTTTATTTTGTTCCAGAGCAGAACAAGGGTCCTCACATACAAAGTGACTAAGGCACTTTTAAGCAGTGGTAAGTGGGTTTGCATGGTTTTGCGCAATGCTGCACATTGCTTAGCTAAGTGCAAGCAAGCGCAAACCCACGCAAACCCGCTAACTACTGTTTAGTAGTGCTTACTCCTGCTCACCCCGTGCTAATTTCTTTGAAAGAAAAGAAAAATGGGGAGATAGGAAAGAGGTGAAAATGGGGCACAAAGAGGGAAAGACAGTATGGAAAATAGCTCGGGATGTGCAGGACGGGTGTATGGAAGGTCCATAGCTGCCCTTTTCTTCAACAGCAACAGCTGTGCATATGCAATAAATTTGGAGGTAGATATGAACCCTTCAACCCCTGAGAGAGGGGTGAGGACAACAAAGTATGTTGTAATGCCAATTGAATAGCATTTCATGTGTCCAGTGGACATGTGTGGAAAATGGGCAGCTATGTATGGGGCATAATTTTTTTTTTTGGGAGCAGATTGCCCTTTTTTCAGGTGAGAGTGGAATGTGGGGTAGGGGAAGTAGGTATATTTGGGAAGGTAGGTTGGGGAGGTAATCAGACAAGACAAACAAGACACATACAGGGGTGGTATATGACACATGTGTTGGGTGAACACCTTTGATGGAGAAGGATGTTTGAAATCGCAAGCCCATGAGCCCCCAGATGGAAACACTGGGACTGAGGTCCCCACCCATGGGCAGTCACCACTGCACCTTCACGGCCCAGAAGGTGGCTGTTCTGGAGGCTGTGTAGGAGGGGCAGGCTGACCAGTGAGTTGCGCCACTCAGGCCTCAAGCTGGCATAGAGGTTCTGCAACAGAATGTTCAATCTCTCTATGCACCACAGCCCGGACCCTAGGAAGGGTGATAAGTGCCTCTCCACCCACGCTTGCACTGGGGGGGGGGTGAGCCCCAACCCCTGCAGCGCTTCCACCCGAAGGTGGCACAGGGCCAATGGAGGAGGAGGTTCCAGGCTGGGCACCAGATCTGCTGGTGCCAGGTGCCATGGCCAGCTGAGGTGGGACAGGTGGGTCCGCTGGGACCGGCCTTCCCATACAAACTATGTTTTGGAGAGTTTAATAAAGATATGGGTTAGTAACAGTCAACAGCATTGCCATTTAGTTATAACAGCATGCTGAAGTATTCCCATTAACCCAACACATCAGATTTTCAACAGTTGAAAAGCAAGCATGACACATGCATATATAGAACAATAGTGGATATTACAACAGCATGCAGGTTTAATTGATGGCAACAGGCCACAAATATTGTGGTATTTTAACAGGGCACATGCATAGAAATAATTGCAAATATTTATAAAACAATAGGACATATGTCCCAACAAATGTTTTGAGATTAGACATACCGATTGAGGTGTGGAATTGCATTTTTTATGCACATTCAGTAGTGTGGAAAAATATAGCTCAAGTAACAAATTATATCCTTCTAGTTTTCACTACATTCCTATTAACTGCAGTTATATGTCCCTTACATGTATTATTACACTACCTAATGTCCTTATATTGTGCAATTGGATTTTGCTACAATATTATATACATGAGCTGTATCTTACATACAAACTGTCCAAGATGCAGATGTTACTGCAGCATATTTTGAGAGTTGCTCACACACACTACTGCTAAGATGGTACACTGACAGCTCTACTATCATATAATTATCTAGATATGTTTCAGGTGAAAGTATCAGTTATATGTTAACAGCTCCCTACATTTCTGGCAGCACACTGACATTTCTGGTGAACACAATACCAAGCTACTCATGTGCCAGATTAACCTGTACATGCTGGCCATGAACCAACAGTTGAGGGCTGTACATATGCATACAAGCTACTGGCATTCCCTTCATCCACGTTATATGGGCCTACCCAAGTATGGGTTGACACTGCTTAATACAACACTACTATTTCTAGAATGTAACAGTACAGCAACATATCAAAGAAAATGACACAGACACACTCCATGAATCATACGTTTATTAAAGGATTATTACACCTTTATTTATTAGGTTAAAAGACTTTTTGAAGACTCTTTTATTTATTTTATATAACAGTACATGCAGAATAATTACTAACCTGCATCATGATGCAGCCTTTGCAGCCTATCTTCATGGGCTTGCTGTTTCATAGCCCGGTCACCTGCAGCTGTGAAGTAAATGCAGTGATATTGAGACATACGTATCCATAGTATAGACAAGCATAGCAATTCTTAACTACTTAATACAATGGCTACTTACTCAGTACTGGGGCATTAGGCATCGTACGGGATTCCTGGATCCACCGGTCCAGTTCATCCCCCCTAAGCTGCTTCAGGTCAAAATAATTGTGTTTGACCTGCTCACCAGTCTGAGGAACACCAGTGGCATTGGTGAGATCATGGGCAAGACTGTTCCAGGCCTCCATTTTATATTGGGTATCCTGGTACTGCCCCCACAGGTGGACAAGGAGCCAAACCATAATTTTGGACTCCTGGATGACCCAGCTTTGCGCTCTAAGTCAAGTGCCTTCACCAACACCAGCCATGCTGACTGCAGAAGGAAGCTACAACCAGTTATAGCAAGTATTCCTGCCTGTGGAGCTTAAATATGCCTCATTTCCTGCACTTATTTGTGATTGGCCAGTTTTGGAAAAACTCAGCTGTAGGCACTCCTGCTTAGCTGATGTTAGCAATCTTTAAAATTCCTTTGATAGATATGTGTCTGTTGAAAGTGCATGCTTGTGAAATGCTGTCATGTCTTAGTGTTTAAGTACTGTGACTATAGTGCACAGTAACCTGAGTTCAAGCCCTGTCACTGCTTTTTATTTTCCTGCTGGGCAGACCTGACTGGTTAAGGAACAGTAAAGCAGGTGTGAGCGTGATTGCTCAACTTTGCTCAACTTTGCCCAACTTTGCCCGACTTTGCCCAACGTTGCTCAACGTTGCTCAATGTTGCTCGACATTGCTCAATGTTGCTCAATGTTGCCCAACATTGTGCTAGTTAGCACGGTGCCAACTACACGCAAAGACATTGCACTGGTTAGTTATGCGCAATTGCATTTAAATATGCTCAATTCTGGTAAAATGTGCTTAGCAGTGCTTTATATTGCTTAAAATAGGGTACTCATGCCTCGGAATGCATAACCATTTCACCTATATATATATATATATATATATATATATATACTTATACATAAACAATGTCAGGAAATATTTTTGTATACAGATTTCCCACAGAAAATGGAACGTGCAGTAGTGGGACTCAAACCGGGAATGCCTCCTCTATGTGCGAAGGCTCTAACCACTATGCTATTGCTATGTTGCTTAATTTGCATATATTTTTCTTATTATACTCTTCTGGTGTCTAAGCTGCTAACTGTAGCTAAGCAATGGGCAAACCCACGCAAACCCATGCAACTACGGGCAGCTATATCGGAAGAAAAAAAATGATTTTTATTTTTTTTTTTGTAAGTTAACATATGGGGGAGTGTAGTGTTACATTGTACACATGTGAGTGGACTCGTTCATGTAACTGGAAGTTGCGGCATTTCTTCATTGTAGGGGTGTGGATTTTTGGACTGCTCGGCAGTCTTACATGCCCCCTACACTCTTCCAACCTCTGTGTAAGCTTTAGAGTTGAGGCAGCGTGCCCTCATTAATATGCATGACGGCTGCCATCATACTCTTACACTGGTGCTTCCGTGTAAGACTAATCTAGTCTTACATGGAAGATTAGTAAATCCGGGGATGATCATTTATGTTAGTATAGTAGACTGCAAAATGTAAACCCACCAAAACGTGACAGTGATTCATTCTTGCTTCCCAAGTACACATATCATTTCATCCCAAGTATGCAGAAGTACTTTTCATATCATTCTTCCCACACGCATATAAGCATTTCCCAAATCAATAGTCCTGTGTATGCATAAGCACTTCCCATACATTGTTTTACTTTAATAAAGATTTATAAAAAAATGTTTTAAAGTAAGAAATTGAATGCTATGTAACATGATGTATGAATTTATTTTGTGTATTTTCTCTTTTGTCTCTTCCCTTCTCTTTTTTCCTTATTTGCATTCCTTTCTTCTTCTTCTTTTTTTTTTTATTTTCTTTCTCTCCCATTTGTATTCATTTTTTTTTACTGATCCAAATTTTTCAAGAACAGCTCAGGCACATATCTCCCAACTTAAAGATGATCCACCTTCTGCCTGCTTAGGGCTGCCCTTGCAGATTTGGAATGGTGGCACCAATCCTGCAGGCATCCCAGAATACAGCAGCCTGTTAAACCTCACTAAACAAGGGTTTGGGACTTGGTTGAGGACATGCTGGCCTAGGTCATGGATAGATGTCTTCAGTCAATTGATGCCTCTCTTCAGTGAATGGAAGACTTGCTGCCCCAGTTGGTGTTGACCACTACCCCATCACAGGCCCCTACCTCCAAAACATTGGGATCCTCCACTGCAACACCATCTGGCAGTGGAAATATTTGAAGCTCTGTGGACTAGGGAATCTTGCTGGTGCTACTCTTCATCATCCCTTCTTCCCTTATCCTGTCTCCAATGCCCTCTTACTATTTTGAACCCACACTACCCTTTTATATATAAAATCTCAAAATATTAGGGGATCTATCCCTGTCAAAAATATAGTGCCCATCCTCTCCCACCTCCTCCAGTACAACCATCTTGATGTGTACCTGTTTTATCTCCCTCTTCATTGTGTTTCCATTTTTTTTCAGGTTTTCCTATCACCCCCTTTTCATTCTTTTAATCAAACAGTAGGGTCTCCACATAACAATACCCCTATATAAAATATTGTTGACACCTTAATTTTTTTAAAGATATTAATAATAAAGCTGTGAAAACTGTCACTTGCCTTAAGCCTTTCAAGTGTGCCTGCACATAGCTGTGTCCATCCTCAATATCTGAATACTTATGAAATCATATGAGGACTGTGGCTTTCAGACACTGCTTTTTATGTACTTAACTCTTATCTTTAGGTACTTTGTGCATTTGCTATAAATGGTAGTGTTTTTCAAAATGTCTTTGCTTTTCCTTATTCAGCGTGTATAACCTGCACTTAGCTTCTTTCCATACATGACTAGCAGCGCTCTTCAAAGATAACCACTAGGTAGGTATGAAGGCCTGGGCTATGAAAGCAGTCCTTTGTATCTGCACTTGTGAATGCACTTTGCAGCTTCTGCCTACACTGTCTACACAATATCAAATTCCAAATCCAAGGAAGTATTCTTGTGAGCTCTTAAAATTCCCCTATAAAGAACCTCTATATGAGCAATAAAAAGTGTTCACTGCTTAATTACCTACCACCAGCATCGAGATAGTGCACTTCTTTCTGAAAAACTTCCCATGTATAGTTGAAACTCCTATGTTGCGATTAACAAGCTTACAAAATGTATAGAGCTCTCCTAGAAATCTTTCATGACAAACAGCAAACTTTCAATATATTTTACATATAAGATGACATTTCATTTATAATATGTAGAATTATATATAAAACATACTCAAATGTGAACATAAAATATTAGCATAGGAGAGGTGCAAACTCCACGTCCAATGTTGCCTATCCAATTTGATGATAATATTTATCATTACATTCTGAAATATTGTCTTTGAGGCCAAAGTACGCAAGTGGCTGTATAAAAGAGGAGTGAGGACCTCACTTATGGCTGATGCCATTGTCTGTATTCCATTTATCCAAAGTGTTGAAGTCTACAAACTACTCACATATCTTGCCATTTAACCTTTGTTAAGACTACTAAAGCCTCTATGATATGTTTATCATATGAAGGATTTTTTATGCTTTTTTTTTCAGAGCAGATTCAATTCATAATCCAAAACTATGTCAATATGACCTTCTCTCCAAGACTATTTGCCTCCCTAAAAGGAAGACCCAGTCTTTATGGACTTCAGTAATGGGTGGAAAATAAACAGACATGACATATACAGGGTGAGACATGCACAGAGTTTTGAAATTATCAGTTCAAAAGTTTTAACTCTACTTCCCATGTCAAAATGGACAATAATGTCTGATTAAAATTATCCAAGGACTTGTTATTGACATCTTTGTATTCATAATCCAGCACTATGCTGGTATGTTACTCATGATAGCATTACAAAGTCTATGTTAACAATGTCTATTAAAAATGTCCATATCATCTGACTTGACGGCTTGAAAGACAAACATGTTTATTCTTATATTTGTGCAGCTTAAGCAAAATCTGCACTAATTCCTGATGACAAATTAAAATGTCCAAGGTACTTCAAGTGCCCAAAAGCTTATTTAATTCTTTTCATATTCTCCTTTTCAAGCAGTTGGTTTGCTTCTTTATTAGTTTTTAATAAAAAATGTTCACTTGCATATAAGGTAATTTAACCATGTATGGCATTCGTTAAAAAAAAATGTTGTTCCAGTGCATTATTACCGCCAACATTTTCAGTATTGCCAATAATGTCTAATGGATCAGGTATCTCATCAAGCAAATTCTCCACAGATTTCTTATGTTTGCTGATAGACATAAGGTGATGAACAATTCAGTTCTATATCTTTTACTTTTGTGCTTAGATACAAATATAACCCACTAAAAGGGAATATTTAAACTCATGTAATCTAGAAAATCATAATAAAATAAAAGTCTGTACATATGATAAAATTAGAGGACTCATGCACTCTTGTATTGGTCGGTAAAGCTGTACTGGCAAAACAGATGGTTCAAATTGAGAAGTATGTGAAAAAATCAAAGGTATACAGAAGGAAATAGAAATATCTGATATTTCATTATTATTAGTACTTCTTGTGTGGTTTGTTATAAAGGAACGGTTTAAGATATATTAGTTATTGTTTCTTTAACAATAACTAATATATTAGTTATTGTTTCTTTAACAACATAAGAAATACAATGTGGGACATGAAATAAGGATATATGTGGGATAAGATGTGCATGAAGTTGTTGGAAATTGGAGTAGAAAGAGGCAGAAGCTAGCTGCAAGGGTCAGGATCAGTATTCTACAGCTTCCCATACGAACTATTGGAGTAGAAAGAGGAAGAAGCTAGCTGCAAGGGTCAGGATCAGTATTCTGTAGCTCTGCAAAAGTAAAGTATGGAACCTTTGAATGTATTAAATTTAAATCTTCAGAGGTACTTAGGCCTTACCAAAAATACATCAAATGCTTTAAAATAAAACACATTATGGATGTGATGAGATTCTGCAGAACAACCCAAGATAGCATTGGAGATGTTCTAGGAGCATTACAGACATTTATTCACTCAAATAAAGTTAACTTTCTACTATTGTACCACATGCATTGTATCCTAACAGAAATAAAAGGAAAATAGTTGGTACCTAAGTGCACCACAAAATAAAAAGATGGTGCTTAATGCATTCAGTATTTGTTTTGTTTTGTTTGGGTAGTCTTACCAACCAGAATATGAATGCATTTGACTAACAGGAGGCTGCCTGAACTGTCTACAGCCCAAAAGAAATATTTAACACTGACACTCCTAGAAAACCAGATATTTTAAAAACTGGAGCAATGGTAATTTCCTATAATATGAATACCTTTAAGATCCAGAGAATTTTGACCTCCAATTGGAACTTGAGTTTTACCCAAGAAATGAAGAGGAGGTCATGTGAAACACCTCATCTGGTGTTTTGTAGGATCAGAATCTAAAATAATTTGTGGAGGCTGAACCCACAAAGAGCAATGACCATTATAGGTCTAAGATGGCAAAATGTGGGAGATGCAAAACTTGCAGATTCATGCCAGGGTAAACAGTTTACACAGAACTATTAGTAGTCCTGAACATGTCAATTGCCATTGTTTGACAGTTTGTCTTCTGTCTGGTTTTTCCTACATGCACACATCCTTAGTCTTGTTTTGGAGTGAAGAAAAGGAGTATTTTAGTTATTATGGAAAAATAAACCCATCATGCCTCAATACTTAAATTAATGTATTGGCTTTTGTAATTCCATACAAAATGCATCAGCAAGAATAATTTACTTCCTTGAAAGACAGACTATCAACAGGTTCTTGCAGGTGTAACACCTTATATTGAAGATTACTGCATGTGATGGTGTAGTAATGAAACCAAAATTTAAATAAGAAGCTGTTCCTCTAAATAGGTAACTTGTTTTTGATTAACCATATTGTCATATGTAAATCATTGTCCAATACCTACCATGGCATCATTTTATGGATATCATTTTAGGGAAAACCTGAATATACAGTGAAACTAAAAACTCAAACAGCACAGTATAATCTTCAGTTTTTTTTTTGAAAAATCACTTGCAACTTTAACATGAGGAGTTTTGCAGCCAGCAAAATGAATTGCAAAACTAAGATGCTTCTGTCACCAATGCCCTTGAATCTATAGAAGTGTGATCTAAAAGTGAAATACATACATGTATTGAATGACACATAGCAGATAATATTTAATAGGATATATTTACTAGTGAAACATTGCAAATATATTGATGAATTAGAGAGTGACTTTGCAATCCTGGAATTGTTAATGATAGAAGAAATGTAACCACATTTACGTAATGTACTGGCACTTATTAGAAATGCAGTTATGAAAATGAGTTTTGATGAGATGATGACCAAAGTAAAAGTCATCAGCAAGGAAAGAAATTTCTTCTCATTTTCTTTCAATGGATAAATACATTATTCTGAGAAAAAATAATAGTTCTCTGTCAACTGAAAAGAAAAATGCTTTAAGGCATATAATATTCATATCTGGAAATAGGAATGTATTGACAAGAAATTGGTATTGGCAAAGATTATAAAATCAAACAGAAGTGATATAGAATTATGTTATCTAGAGAAAGAATGCCAAAACAACAATCAAAGAGAAGCAGTAACAAAGCCAAGACCAGGTCACCCACTGTGCCAAATAGGCAATTTATTCATTTTCTTTTCTTTTTTTTTGCATTTCAGAGAAGCCATGTATTTCATAGTAGGAATAAGTATTGCACAATCCCAGAAAAAAAATCAAACTAACATACACGACAAGTATACACACAATTACAACATTATAGTCTATAATCCTGAGAAAGGGGGTACCTGATATTGTCATATCTGAGACTGGTCCATAATACAAAAGTCAGGAATTCATAAGATCCATTTATAACAGAAATTGCATCAAATACTTTCCAGGCCACAATATCTACAGTCTAATGAGCAAATGGATAAACTATTTCAACAGTTAAGAATCTCATGCGGGAGGGAAAGCTTTAATAAAAGATTGCCGTCTCACAATTTTGAAATACAGGAATACTCCATTGAAGGATATCAGGATCTAACCAGCTCAACTGTTAATTGTAACAAGACTTCATGATACTGCCAGCTTCCATTACACTGCTCATGCCTTAATGGGTTCAGAATAAAAGAAATATTGAGAGAAACCACTGGATACAGAAATGCTATTATAAATTATGGTTGACTAATAAATGTATAGGTTGGTGACAAAGTAAGAATACAAATGCTATGAGAATGTCTGCAACCTAAAGCTAAAGCCATTGGTGAAGCAGTTTAACTAATATATTGTTTTGTTTGTGGGAAGACTGACAGCTATGTCAAAGAAATTGCAGATATCTGTAAAAGTTGAAGTTCCAGAAAGATGAACAATCAGAAGTTTCGCTATCAGCCCAGAACCAGTGGCTTCAAATGCTATGTTGGTCAAGAGCTGTAGAGGGAAACTCTTTAAATTGTGTCTCTAGTTGGAGTTAATGCATAACCAGAACTGTCCCCAAAGCAAGATCAAATATATTAGTATGTAGAGATGCTTTGTTTTGATATAAATTTGCGCACACACACACACACACACACACACACACACACACACACACACACACACACACACACACAGATTTTATATGTATATATATATATATATATATATATATATATATATATATATATATATATATATAAAACTGCATTCTGTTTGTGTGAAGTCATACTTGATGAGAGATGGTGAGAGAATGCTTGTATTTGCAAGTGCATTTTTATGTGAATGTGTATGAATGTACATGTTAGTTGTGTGTATGTGATTATGTTTGATATACAGGTTGGAGTGTTTTTGGAAGGTTTAAAAGCTGTCTAAGTTCTTAGTCATTATTCTGTTAGTATCAGCAAATGCATTTTTTTTATTTTTGGTAATGCAGGTAACATCAGTTCTGAGTGTATGGTGGTAATGTGGGTGACTATGTTTGTTTAGTATGTGTATTGTTAGCATGTAAGTGTTATGTTTTGTGGAGGTGGTGTATTTTGCTAGGTGTGTGAGTGAAAAAGTGTGGGGAGGATGTTGATCTCATGCCAGATCACTGTACTGTGGGGAATGGGAGTATGCTATGTTCCCACTGGAGTTGATATGTATACTTAGCAGGGGGTGATTGAGGCTCAGCCCTCAATCAGGATGCCAGGTGAGCTTGCCCTCTCAAAAAGAAATTTTATTAAGGTTATTTTTTGTGTATTTATGCGTTTGTGATTTTTTTTTTCTGTTTCATGGTTGGTGCAGGTATGTTTTTGTTTGGCCCTTAACGGTTCACTCTTTTATGGTTTTACAGTTAAATGCTTTCAATCTGTTTTGTTTTTTGTTGTTCATGTATTGGTTGTTGTTGTGAATATTCTTCTAATATTTATATATGTAACACCCATGCCCTGGCCCAGCAATCAAGGTGCCTCAATCCTGACCACTAACACCAGAGAGGGCATCTAATATATGAGGAAAGGATAACAAATACACACAGTAAAGTGCAATTTCCCTTAAGAGCACACAGTGATCACAGTCAGTCCGGGGCTGGTCGCTCCCTTGGTCTCCAGGTCCCCAATAAGACTCCCCACTGGCATAGCTATAGGGTCCAGATCTCAGCTTGGTTGTCAAGCTAAAACCTATAACAGCATCTCTATCTAACCAGTGCTTTGTGTCCCTGTCCAAGTAGCTGACACACACACACACACACACACACACACACACACACACACACACACACACACACACACATGCACTTTGAGATAGGAGTTTATACAAACACACAGACACTCCTTGGGAAGGCTGGCACAATTTCTCCAGCTGTGCCCCTTTCTCCCAGACTATATGGTAGTCCCACTTGTCACCACCCACTAATACTTCTCTGCTACTCAAAGGCCCTTAAAGGGTGTCCAATTATTACTGTGCAATATTATTATCCAATTGATAGTTTTGACTAAACAGTCAAGGCTTACTTAGAGTGACTTGGACAGTAAACTTTATAAATATGCAATGTACTCTAGAGCTTAAATTATCTCTACACAAAACAGCCACAGTTGAAAGGTTTCAAAATATTTAATAATAAATAATTAAAACCACAAGACAATACTTTCTACTACACAGTGCTAGTCAAAAGTTCAAAGATCACAGATAAATGCTTAAAATAACACAGTAGTAAAGGTCTGACATCATAGAAGAACACTTAGTCTAAGCTTTCTAATTCCTAGCTATTTCTAAAAAAAAAACACAAGTCTAAGATAACTTACATATGAGCAAGACAGTGCTGTGAGTTGAATGTTCAAGACAAAAATGCTTAATACCTTCTGATTCTCTCTGTTTAAATTGCAATTGCAGTCCTGATTCCCATTACATCATTTTTTTTACGCTTTTCTGGTGTTCCCAGGCTGACAGACACTGCATTTACATTATTTTACACATAGGCAGAAACCAGAGCAATAAAGAACATTCCATATGTAAATTCTGGTCATTAACTGTAACCTTAAAACAATAGGCAGGAAGCCTTCATCTATCCTGGCCAGAGCCGGATTGTAAACATCAAAGACAGTCATGAAATAATTTCATTTTCAAAGGACAGACAAGAAATGCTTGACTTAGCTTTCTTTACAGCAGAGGGCAATGTTGCTACATGGTTTTAAGTTCAACATTTCACAGCATATTCTTTCTTTTAAGAAAACAAGCCTGTATTTCAACATTTCACAATATTTTCTCTCAAAACAAGTCTGTAGTTCAGCATTCATATTTACAAATGACAGAATTATCTGCACAATTCTATTTGACTAGGCTGGCAGCCTTACCCATCTCTACCAGTCTTCACACACACACACACAGCACCCCCCCCCCCCAAAGAACTCAAGCTAGTTTTTCAAGTGACCCTTGAGAGATGCTGCTTGAGATAGTTAGGTCTATCTGAGTATACCTTACCCCATTCCCTGTCTCAAGAGCCCATCTGCATTGGCATTGGCATTGCTAATCCTACTGCAGTGCTGCACTGACATATCATATGCTTGCAACCGCAAGCTCCATCTTAGCAACTTGGCATTTTGCTGGCTGGCTTTGTTTAACCATGTTAGGGGGTTATGATCTGTCATAATAGTGAATTTTCTTCCATACAGATAAGGCTGGAGTTTCTGCAGTTGCCACACTATAGCTAGATATTCCTTTTATACAGCTGCATAGCATTCCTCCCTGGGTTGGAGCCATGACTAAGATAAACCACTGGGTTCTCTTACCCCTCTGAAGAAATCTGGCTAACTACAGCCCCCACCCCATGGTTTGAATCATCCACCTGCACAACAATTTGTTTGCTGTAATCTGGACTGGCTAACACAGGGGTCCTCCCAAAACTTCGTTAAGCTTCTGGAATGCCTACTCACATGCTGGGGTCCACACTACCTTATCTGGCCTGTTCTTCCTTGTCAGGTCTGTGAGGGGAGCAGCTATGGTACTATAACTGTGGACAAACTTTCTGTAATACCCTGTTGTCCCTAAAAATGTCCTCACCTGCTTTTTAGTAATGGATGCAGGCCATGCCTGAATGGCTTCCACTTTGGCAGGTTCTGGCCTTATCGTACAACTCCAGACTCTATGTCCTAGGTAGGAGACCTCTGTCATACCCACCTGACATTTGCTCGGCTTTATGGTCAACCCTGCCTCTGTAGTCTGCCCATCACCTCCCTGACATGCTGAAGGTGCTCTGGCCAGGAATGGCTGTAGATGGCAGTATCATCTAGGTAAGCAAAGGCAAACCTTCCTGCTAGGATATTATCTACCAGCCTATGGAAAGTCACAGGGGCATTCTTCATCCCAAAGGGCATCTTTGTGAACTCATACAAGCCAAAAGGCATCACAAAGGCTGACTTCACTCTAGCACTAGGAGTCAAGGGCACCTGCCAATAACCATTGGTAACATCAATGGTTGTAAGATACTTAGCCCCACCCAGCTGCTCTAGGGCCTCATCTTTTCTAGACATGGGGTAAGCATCGGACTCTGTGTGAATATTTAATTTCCTGTAGTCCACACAGAACCTGGTGCTGCCATCCTTCTTTGACACCAGCACCACTGGGGAGGCCCAGGGACTGTTGGACTCTTGAATAACCCCTAGTTCCAACATCTCCTGTACCTCCTTCCTCAGAGTCTGTTTGACTCTCTCAGGCACTGTATAAGGGGCCTGCCTAATAGGCCTTTGGGGTCCTGTATCCACCTGGTGCTGCACCAGGTGGGTGCACCCTGGTTTCCCAGTGAACATGTCCCCAAATTCCTGCAACACTGCTCGGATTTCTTGAACCTGGATAGGAGATAGCTGCTGGGACATTGCTACTCCTTCCACTGAGGTGTCAGCCCGAGCCTCACTAAGGAGAGCAGTCCCCAGATCTCCCTCAGACTCCTCCTGCAATCCACTGCAAATGTTCAGCACAAGGGCTTCCCTATCATGGTAAGGTTTCATTATGTTAACATAGTACAGTGTATGCCCCTGTCATCTGCCTAGCAGTTCCACTATGCAGTTAACATCACTCACCTTTCTTACCACCTTGTAGGGTCCCTCTTATGCTGCTTGCAGCTTTTTGTGTCTGACAGGAATGAAACACATTACCTGCTGCCCCATAGCATACTCTCTAGCTCGAGCAGTCCTGTCATACCATACCTTTTTCTGTTGTTGGGCTTCTGCCAGGTTTTCCTGGGCTAAGCCCATGAGTTCCCTGAGCCTTGTCCTGAGGTTTAGGATGTATGCTACAACAGACTCTTTGTGAGACTCACACTCACCTTCCCACTCATCTCAAATTAAATCTAGAAGTCCCCTCACCCTATGCCCATACAGGAACTCAAAGGGTGAAAAATGTGTGGATTCCTGGGGAACTTCTCTGTAAGCAAAAAACAGGTGGGGCAAATATTTGTCCCACTCCCTCTTAAACTGATCTGCAAATGCCCGTAGCATGGACTTGATTGCAGAATTTAACCTCTCAACAAGACCATTAGTCTGGGGATGGTAGGGGGTGGTCTTCATGTGCTTCACCCCACAGGACTTCCACAGACAAGCCAGCAGGTCTGACATGAAACTAGCACCTCTGTCAGTCAGTATTTCTTTTGGGAAACCTAGACTGCTGAAAATCTTTAACAAAGCATTTATCATCTTCTTTGCCTCAATGGAGGACAAAGGCACTGCATCAGGGTATCGTGTAGCATAATCCACTACCATAGGATATACTTTTTCCCTGTGGAACTTGGGGGGCTCAGAGGACTCGCAATATCCATAGCTACCCTCTGAAGTGGCTCCTCAATCACAGGCAAAGGCATCAAAAGAGCTCTCACCTTGTCTCCTGCCTTGCCTACCTTTTGGCACTGCTCACAGGTCCTGCAGTACCCTGTTACATCTCTGGAAATTCCAGGCCAATAGAAGTTCTGCATAATATGCCTCTTTGCACGTTTTAAGCCCATATGACCTGCAAAGGGAATATAATGGACTATGGCTAGAAGTGCTAGATGGTAGGCTTTAGACACTACCAGCTGCTGTAATCTCTCACCTTCTAGCCGTCCCTCAAGGTTCCACTCTCTGTATAGTAACCCTTTGTCCCAGTATACAGATTCCCCCTTTCCTTGAGAATCAGGTGCTTTCCTAGCTACCTGCCTCAGGCCTTGCTGAGCAGGAGAGCTGAGCCTGTCTCAACTCTCTCCTTGTAACCCTTCCCAGCTCCCCTTCCACAGGAAGGCTGGCATCCTCTGACAGTGGTGCCTCACTGTCAGCCTGGGTACTACTACTCACCTCTACCTTTGCAGTCACTCTGTCCAAGGGACCATCAGTACCCCTAAGCAGCTATGGCTCACCTTCAATCGCACTGCTACAGAGTAGCTCACTCCCTAAAATATGCACCTCACCAGTCCTGGCTGCAAGTATGCAGTATGTCTGGGTCTTCCCCAGGCTACCAGACCCACATGCTTGTCTCCTAACCTGACTGAGTGTACCTGCATAAGCACATGGTACTGCCTCATCCAAATCCTTCCCTCTCAGGACATCTGCAGGATGGTAGTTTAGTACCCCTGTTGTCTCAAGACAACCTACTATTGGCATTTTGTCTTTCCCACTTACTGGCTCCCGCACTTTTTATTCCCCATCTTGCCTCTGTGGACACCTGCATGCCACATGGCCCCACTGGTTGCATTCACAACATTTAACCCTAGCTCCTGGATATGTGCCTGGACTAGCGGCTTCCCCTGCTACTGACAGATTCTGTTGTAGCAGTTTGTGCTGCCCACCATGGGTTCCTTTAGATCCATGAGCATTACTGGGGGTCCTCTTCCTGTGCAGGGCTGCCCTGCTTGCCAGGTATAAGTCCCCTTTCTTCCCCAATTCATCTGAAGTAGCACATTGTCTATCACCTAACCAGATCTTCATGTCCTCAGGCAAAGTGCTAAGGGCTTGTTCCCCTCACCAAAAGGCCTGCCAGCCCCTCAAAAGTGGTGACCTGACATCCACTCTCCCATCTATGGAAATACATGTTCATTTCAACAACATGTTCACACACACTTTCATCTGCCTTGCATCTATGCTCATGAAACGTTTAACTATATGTTTCAGGTGTTAGCTTAAAAAAACTCAGACAATTTTTTTACAGCAGTATAATCAAAACATGCAGCATCAGACATTTTAGATAATACAGTTACAGCTTTACCATGGAGTAAGGGGGTCAGGAACCATAATCCTTGCCCTTGGTCAACTTCATACTATTTACATACCCTCTCAAACATACAAATGAAACTATCAAAATTATCCCCCTCTTTAAACTGTGGAAGACATTTACTGACCTTTTGTGCTTCTGGGGTCTAGTTACTCTCTTCCCCATTACCTCCATGACTCTGGTGAAGAGTCAGCATCTCCTTCTCATGCTGCCTCTGCCTCTCTTTTTCCTCAGCTTCTAGGCGTAGCAGTTTCTCATTCTTCTCACTCTCTAGACACCTCAGTATCTCAGCTGCTTCTAATTCCACACGCCTGGCCTCCAACTCAAGTCTCTTTAACTCCAGCTGGATTTTTAAGTCCACTGCAGAAAGGTTGAGCTGTCCATTCTCCGAGGGTATTATATCTCCACTGCCAGTCTGATCGCCCTCCTGGTTGCTGTTTTCTGATGCAGCTATAACCAAGGCTGCAATCAGGTCTGCCTTAGTCAGGTTTCCATGTACCAGTCCCCTAGCCTGGCACATCTCCGCCAGCTGGCTTCTTGTCAGCTTTCCATACTCCTCTGCTGACATGCTGCCTGCTCACCTTGACTAACTAAGCTAACAAAAGAAATAAAACAATTATGATCTGAATTCTGAGTGTTCACTGTGTGGCTGTTTTAGAATACAAAACACCTTCAAAGCTCACTGTACACAAGCTACAAGATTCACTCTACCCACACCACTACAAGCCAGTTAGCATTTGCCAACTAATTAATATGTGATGTAGATATCCCACCACTGCCAAACAATTAATATGTGACACCCGTGCCCTGGCCCAGCAATAAAGGATCCTCAATCCTCACCACTAACACCAGGGAGGGCATCTCATATATGAGGAAAGGATAACAAATCCACACAGTAAATTGCAATTTCCCTTAAGAGCACACAGAAATCACAGTCAGTCTGGGGCTGGTCACTGCCTTGCTCTCCGGGTCCCCAATAAGACTCTCCACACTGGCACAGCTATAGGGTCCAGATCTCAGCTTAGTGGGCAAGCTAAAACCTATAGCACCCTCTTTGTCCAACCAGTGCTTTGTGTCCCTGCCCAAGTAGCTGACACACACACACACACACACACACACACACACACACACACACACACACACACACACACACACACACACGCATGCACACACACACACACACACACACACACACACATGCACTTTGAGATAAGAGTTTATACAACCACACAGACACTCCTTGGGAAGGCTGGCACAGTTTCTCCAGCTGGGCCCCTTTCTCCCAGACTATATGGCAGTTCCACTTGCCACCACCCACTAATACGTATCAGCTACTCAAAGGCCCTTAAAAGGGTGTCCAATTATTACTGTGCAATATTATTATCCATTTGGTAGTTGTGACTAAATAATCAAGGCTTATTTAGAGTGACTTGGACAGTAAACTCTATAAATATGCAATGTACTCTAGAGCTTAATTATCCCTACACAAAACAGCCACAGTTGAAAGGTTTCAAAATATTTAATAATTAATTAAAACTACAAGACAATACTTTCTACTACACAGCGCTAGTCAAGAGTTCAGAGATCACAGAAAAATACTTAAAATAACACAATAGTAAAGTTCTGACATCACAGAAAACACTTAGTCTAATATTTCTAGTTCCTAGCTATTTCTAAAAGAAAACACAAGTCATATTAGACTTGATAACTTACATATGAGCAAGACAGTGTTGTGAGTTGGATGTTCAAGACAAAAATGCTTAATGCCTTCTGATTCTCTCTGTTTAAATTGTTGTTGCAGTCCTGATTCCCATTATATCATTTTTTTTACACTTTCCTGGTGTTCCCAGGCTGACAGAAACTGCATTTACATTCTTTTACACCTAGGCAGTAACCAGAGCAATAAAGGACATTCCACATGAAAATTCTGGTCATTAACTTTAGCCTTAAAATGATAGGCAGGAAGCCTTCATCTAGCCCGGCCGGAGCCAAATTGTAAACATCAAAGACAGTCATGAAATAATTTCAGTTTCAAAGGACAGACAATAAATGCTTGACTTAGCTTTCTTTACAGCAGAGGGCAATGTTGCTACATGGTTTTAAGTTTAACATTTCACACCATATTCTTTCATTTAAGAAAACAAGCCTGTATTTCAACATTTCATAATATTATCTTTCAATTAAGAAAACAAGTCTGTAGCTCAACATTCATATTTACAAATGACAGAATTATCTGCACAATTCTATTTGACTAGGCTGGCAGCCTTCACCCATCTCTACCAATCCTCAGAATATACACCATAATATGCTTAGTATAGTGTTAAAGATATTTTAATACAAACAATGTAAAGCTATTCTTTTATATCATAGAACTTTTTCACTTTAGAAAAGGTGAATGTAAGATACTGTGTATATATGTTTAACGGCAATAAATTAGAAATCTAGCTAGCAAACAGCAGCATTCACATGTTATATGTTACACAGTTTTTCTATAAAAGCTTCAGCTGGAAAACACATCTCATTGAGGCTACAAGACATCCTCTTTATCACTGCATTGATTATTAAGCCTCCTGACATAACTGTAAGCATATCTATTGCTATTTCCATCAACAGGTTGTTCCTTTTCTGCCTAGTCTGTCCTCCAAAATTTGTAATTGTTAAGGAGACTAAGCTGTTCTTCAATATCCTGTTCCAGTGCAAAGTGAACCTCGTTCTGGTTGGCTAAGCTAGATCCTGGTCATCATGTGACAGCATACTAACATACAAGTAAACCTTTGAATCATTATCCCATTCTCCTTTTTTAACTTTGCTCCTACCTAGGATTACGTTTCTTATTAAGACTTTTTATTGTATTTTCATTTTTGTTTCCTACCAAATTTATCACAAAAGCATGCATGCAATGCCATACGGAATTATTGTTTCATCCTGATACTTTCTATCATTTTACTTAATGCTGCAATAGCAGCAGTAAACTGCCTATCTTTCACTGTATAATCTAAGGTGTGCTGTCATTGTATAATTCAAAATGCAGCCCACGTGTTAGTATTTAACTGGATATTTCCCCTTGTGTACTACAGTACCTTGTCAGGTGTGCCTCTTCTACTGCCTTAGCAGAAATGTCATTTAAGAAAGTATACTATCAGACATCTGTCAAAAAGCAATTAAAATGTATATTGCATCTCTCTCAAGGTTGCAGTCAGCTTGTAGAATTACCCTGCAAAAAGCTACCGCTATTCACTGAGTTGCAAGGCAAGGGGGGATGACATTAGCAGTTGGCAGGTCTTTTTTCCATATCACACGTGCACACATCTATGGATAATATAAAGTTTCTGGTCCACCTAGTACATGGCTCCAGATACTGGTATCAAATTAAAACATGTACGCTTCAGATACATAGAAATACAGGACCGCTAACCATTGCTGAAATTCTTAAACTCATTGAGTAACTGACATCTTCTAAGAGGCAAAAGGTGTCATAATACTTCGCATGACTGGCAAGAGCCTATGTGGCAAGAAGGAGCACCTCTATTCAACAAGCCTATATTTAAACAGAAACATGGTTAACAGTTTACATAAATGGCTATAAGCTCCCAATGCCATGCTATGCAAATTACAGAAAGGGTTCAACAGAAAAGAGTGCAGGTTGTACTGCAATGCTTATAGTATACTTTAATATCTAAAATATATGAACAGTAGCCTCCAGCTATTGCAGATGTACATACAGTACAGCTAGACGAATACACATTGTTAAATATTAGCTACATTTCTATAAAACCTGAGAAACACAAATCACTGTTGGGCAACAGTGTGTCATGATCTGATGCATGCAGCTCAAAAATTGTTACAGACTGAGGATTTTAACATCCCATGGCAGCTGTACTTGGGTACATAAAACTGAAGAACGAACTAACAATAATAGATAAATACATGAAAATTAAAATGCTCCTGACTAGGTTTTAAGTAAACATCCTGTAAATCTTTTGTCTCTTTCTCACCAGCCAGTAATCTAAATGGCATTTCCTATATTTGTTAAACACCACTCTGAGGAAAGTCAGCAGGTCCATCAACATCAAGAGACTGAAAAAAGTCTTCCCACAGACAGAAGTAAAGCAGATCTATACTCTGTAACCTGGTCATGCCTGCATCCTTTATGGATTGGGCTATTTCAGCACTACTATGATTTATTTGCTGGGCAAGTGTACAACTTCCAGACATATAAGAATAAAGTAGAAAGGTGAGCCATGGATTATAAAGACCAACTGCAACTGCAATGACTTGAAATGGAAAAAGTTTGGAAAAAGTAACTAATGTGTACCCAAAATTTATAAATGTAGGCAAAGAACATTAAAAAATGCCATGTCATCCATATCAGCTGTCAGAAGCAAATAACTAAATAAAAAACAGTGTACTATATTATATTCCAGAATGAACATTCAGATAATTTTGCAAAGTCTGGAAAAATATAAATTACTTGATAGAAAAAAAAGGCAAATTACAGAAGACGACCCTGTAGGATGTCTGCCAACCACATTTTTAGGAATCCTTTTCAACAATCATTATTACACATTTAACTGATGACTTGTATAACAAACTTCCCACGTTAATCAGCTGTGGAAGCAATAATATTAACGATTTCAGAATGATGAAGATGGATGGCAGTACAACCAGGCATCTACAAAGAACAGTGAATAGCCATATTTCTGTAACTTTAGACTTACTTCTACATGCCTTTAATAAGATGACAATGCACAGTGCTGCTCTCCCAGTTAAAATGCATTTGTTTTTAACAAAAGTCTAAAGGAAGTTGGACTAGACTTCTGGACAGAAGGCAAAATGATACCTCTATTAAAATGAGGTAAATTTCATAAAGTGAAACTTAACAGCCAATTATTTTTATTAGTTGCCAGCAAAAATGCTGGTAAACATGGTCCATCATCATCATCATCTTCTAAGCAAGTTATTGGAAAGTCAAAAAATTCTAATTTCTACCCAATGCAGTTTTATGCCAGAGATAAAATGTAAACACTTATTAAACCTATAATTTTTGCCGCTGCTTACAGAGACCATGTATAGCAGCTATGTTCTTTAACTTTAAGCTATTACAGTATGCTGTCTTTTTGCCTTATAGAAACTGGCTGCAGATAGCAAAGTATGTTTTGGGAAATTGCATACAGGTGGGTGCCCATTAAAATGCAAAGTAAGACCTGTTTTTGTGAGACATAAAATTCAGACAGATGCCTATATTAGAACATCTGCTTTTTCTCAAATAATATGCACCAAAATATTAGCAGGCCCTAGAATGTCCTCCAGCAAGATTACAGTAATTAATACTAGAGTAAAACTACTTTGAAGAGCACTCATAATGCTTATGCTAATACTTTTGTTATTTTTCATCAAAGCAACACCTCAAAAGTTAGAAACTGAATAAGAAAGATACATACACACACGCATGCACACACACACACACACACACACACACACACACACACACACACACACACACACACACACACACACACACACACACACACACACACACACACACACACACACACATCTATATCTATATCTATATCTATATCTATAGCTGTATCTGTATCTGCATCTGCATCAGCATCTGTATCTCTATCTCTATCTCTATCTCTATCTCTATCTATATCTATATCTATATTTTTGTCATTCTTTGTCCCCACTGAATGTTAGTCATCACAACTCCCCTAATGAATCAGCCATTCATTCCCTATCAAGATTATGAAAGTCAGTTGTGAGGAGCTTTCATTCAGACATCCATCATTGATGGCTAGAGGATTTTTCTAACTTTTCTTCCAGTATTATCACACACACTCCATGAGGTGTCAGGGAGAAACAAGAAATGGGCTGTCAGCAGTGAACAACTTCTTCCTTTTGCCTTAGGTGTTCCTTCCAAGTAGCTGTCATCTCCTTGGAATATGACAAGTGGTTTCTCCAGTCTCCATCAAGGAAGTTATACCACTCAATGCATACACATCCCTCACATCCTCTGGGGAGACAAGCAGGCCAAACCCTTTATTCCTCTCCCTTCCTGGCTGTCTGCTCAAATATGGGGTTGCTCATTCAACCCCAGTAGTATGGGTGGCTGACATGGCTCAATCTCTCTGCTCTACAGAGCCAGACATATGTTGGAAGTACAGAGATATAATACTAATTATAACAATAGATGGCAAAACAAGGATGTGCAGACAGCAATAAATGTCATTGGCTTAAAATCAGAGGCACTCTATAGGGTAAAAGCTGATCTAGCATTTAAATCTTGTCTGCTTCTCAAGCTGTATTGTTCATCATACTGTGTGATGCACTTATGGCAAACACAACTGACAAGAAGACAAAATAAT
This sequence comes from Protopterus annectens, assembly GCF_019279795.1. Lineage (NCBI taxonomy): Eukaryota > Metazoa > Chordata > Ceratodontiformes > Protopteridae > Protopterus > Protopterus annectens. Next base: position 787,428,006 of record NC_056728.1, on the reverse strand, counting down.
GGAAATGACATAACAAGGCTTGTAAATGGCCCATACTCAGTAGTACAGCAGTGTGAAGCACGGACAAACTTAACAAGATGAAATTAAAATACAGATGAGGCTATCTACAACTTTCACTTGCAAACTTCTCCATAAGAGCTCCTTTCATTGAATATCTGATATACTTAGGTGACGTAATTCAGAGAGCTCCAGGCAGCCAAGTGACATCTTGCAAAGGTTCCTGTAACTGACTGAAAATCTCATAAATGACCCCTTGCACAGATTTAGAGCAATCAACTATGCACGTTAAGATCTGCAGAGTGTATGTACAAATTTAAAATAATTTCAGAAGCATACTGCCAAAAGATTAGCTCTTTGTATTGCAGAGATTCTTTGTTCTATAATGTACAGATCACAGAGCTGGAAATCATACAGAAAATTTAGTATTACCTGAAAAACAAAGTATAGTTGTTGGTATAGTGCATCAGCTAGTTGTTACACAGCCTTTTGATATGTAGATAACCATGTTATATCATGACCTCTGTGCTGATATGTACAGTTTTATTACCTACGGCCAGCATGTACTGTTAGAGTATGTTGCCATGCACTGATTGTTTCCAGTACTTGCACTGCAACAATCCTAATTTGTCTGACTATTTCCTCAAGATGAATTTATGAGCCATACAGCTAAAGTATATACCTGTTTTTGTTCTCTGATTTTTTAATTCATAGCTGTTCTCTCTTTGTTCCTTCTATAAATGTGTGTGAATTACCCGATAAGGATAAAGCTACCAACGGATGCAAATAGATAAATTAAATAAAACCATTCCAAGGGACTTCATACTCACAAAATTAGCTTTAAAGTTGCCAAACATTTAGACCTCTAATGCTTTTACAAGCTGCACTTACTTTTTTGGTATGTTTAATGGAAACTTTTATATTTAGATAATAAGGAATGGAGGCAGACCTACCCATAACAGAGTATAAGGTAGTGAGACAATGTCTGCTGAACATGTCATAGGTTGGTAGTCCATTGTGTTGTCTAGGTTTCACAGGGCTGACCATTACTCCTTCCTTTTATATTCGTTTGTGAGCTTATGAAGTCACCCAACAATCAAAACAGCCATTATAATAATAATCATAGCCTCACCAATAGTCAGGGTGGATTCATTCATAACTGACTTGCATCTGTGGCACTGGATATGAGTAAATTCTCTTTCTCCACTGTCAGGTAGTGACATGGGCTTATTATAAAGGACATGATTTACCTTTTATAAATCACCCACTGGATAATAATACTTTTTACAGGATCTGTCTAGTTGTCCTGAAAACTTTTAGCAGAGCTATTGCATATAAGCATGTCACTCTGCCTGTGGGCACTTATGCCAGGCAAAGGAAGTAAGGCAGATGGACAACTTTTGTTTGTTCTTGTAGTTGCTGAAAGAAATATAGAATGAAGGATAGTTCCATTGTACTGTTCATCAAGTCTTAACTCTGCTATACTCTTTTTTCACCTGGTTCATAACCTTTTGAATGCCTCATGAATTCCATCTCTACTACTCATTTTAGTAAACAATTCCATGAATATAGAGCTTTCTTTGTGAAAAAGTGCTTTCAGACATCCAGAAAAGAATTAGTCCCTGTGCCTTTGGCCCTCATTTTGACTCTGTTCTACATGCTCAGAATGACCTTTCACATCTATCTGATATAATCTTGAACAGTAATATCATATCCCTTCCCAGTCTGTTTACAAGTAAAAAGAGCTGTAGCTCATTTGGTCTGCAGTCACATCCTTTGCCTTTTTTCAAAGGATCATTCTGGTGGCTTTCCTCTGTATTCCTACCAGTAATGTTCCTTATATTGCCTCATAACTACATGCAGTACTTGAAGTGTTGTCTGACCAAGGCCATAATGGGTAAGACAATTATGTCTCTCCCCTCGAGGATACATAGAGTATTTTGCTTGCTTCTGCCATAGCTGTTGTCAAACATTTATCCAAGTCTACACACTAAGTAAAACAGACAGGAGAGACAAATCTTTTATATCATTCTTCTTATTCCATACATCCGAAAGACCATCAAAGTAAAGAAAAATGGATCCTTTCTACTTTATTAGGAACTCTTTCCCCTGTTGTGATAGGATGCTTGATGCAAAGAATGCATTTTACTGGTTCTTTGACTGCTTTTGCCTCCCTTTTCCTGGGTGATCCCTTGGGACAGTAGCCTTGGAATAGTTGCTAGTGGCACTGACAAGCATCATCGGGCCACTGGTAAGCATTAGTGAAATAGATTCCTTGACTCTGCTCAGTCATCTGTCTGCATTTCCAGTGTACCTTAGTTTCCTTCAGCACCTTCTGCTCTCAGCCATAGAATTACATAGAGGTGTGTGGGGGGTTAAGTCAATTTCCAGTGGAGTAAAGGATTTAGAGGGGAATTGGAGGGTATTATGAATGGACATACTGTGGCACTCAGGTGATGGGACATTCTTATAATGCGGATGCGGTAGGCACAGAAGGACAGCAGACAAAATGCAGTAAAGTGGAAGGGGGTGAGGATCCGGGCTACCTGATGGAGGAAGTCAGTGGAATAGTGGAACATTGACAGTTTCCCTTGTTCACTGTCAAAAGCCAGGCTCATTCCTTTGCCCAGAAATGAGGACCAATCAGATGACTCACGCAAATCCATCCACAGTGCATTAATGATCATCAATTTTAGTGTTAAGCAGAATGTTGGTGGTATTTTGAAGGCACTTCCCCCCCAGGCTGTTTGAAGGTGGGTGGAAGGATGATCTGAAGATCAGGCTTTCAATAGGCACATGGTAGGTTGTAGCTGATGATAAAACTGAGATGGAAAAAGTGGGAGGGAGAAATTGCTTTATTTAATAACATGTTATAATGTTCATTTCAGGAAAGGCAATGAGGAACATAAATAAAGGATAAATGCTGATAAATAAGTAGCAGTTAAGAATGAAAATCCTAAATCTGAAAAGCTGGTAAATGGAGTAATTTCTGAGGATGTTTATGTTGAAAAGGAATACGGCATCCAGGCACCCCCATAACTGCATTTATTTCTGTTAGAGACAGAGGTGTAGGCGAGACATATAGGAAACTAAACATTCAGTACAGATATGTAAAGATAAAAAAGCAAAATGTTGTTTCTCTCTTAGAGACTGGCAAGATACTGAAACTTTTGTGGTAGAATTTAGGGAGTCTAAGAAACTGCCCACAACTGCTTATGCATCGGTAAGGCTGAGAGGACTGACATACCTTAACTAGTGGAATGTGCAACAAGTGCAAAATGTTTGGATAACAAGCTATTTTGGTATGCTAAATAAGATGACAGTAAACAATTATAGTACCTCATAAAAGGAATAATTTGGACATACCTGATAACTATACCCAGTAGGAGATGTCTGCACTGGAAAGATTTAAGTTATAGCAGAGATGATATGTATAACCAAGATGCTGATTATATTATGATAGCTGGTACAAAAACAGAGATTAAGAAACATAAATAAAATCTGAAAGACTATAGTCATTTCGAAAGGAAGTTGAGGGATTAGTGGGTTGCACATAAGGAAAGAGTGTGAAGTTGGGGGCTCCAAGTGACTGAAAATATGTGGAGGAATTTAGCAGATTGCAAACGATAAGAATGGAGAAATGTGAGACAGACTAGATGGCTAGTATGGAGTTAAAGATGGGAGCAAAAGAAATGGAAACTACTGCATGGCAAATGGGGGAAACAAGAGTTACTCAATTTGAGTGTGGTGTAGGATATGTAGTCTAGCGGTTGTGTGAGTGGAGATGTGCAAGAAAATCTTGCAAAACAACCATTGGAGAAGAAGAGATAGTGTGAGTTATACCAACGGTAGGAAAAGAAGGAAATGAGGAAAACTCTGGACTTATGACATACAAGAGGGGAATGATTACCTCATAGGGTTTTGGTGAGTATGAGTTAACATGGCATAACTCAAAGAAAAATCATATGTTATCTACATTTAGTGAGTTAATTTACAGGAAAAGCAGAAAAGGAAAGAAAAGAAAGGAAGGGGATGGGAAAGGGCGTTATCAGATGGGGAAGTATTTCTTAAGAACTGGGTGCTGTTTCCCAAAGGTAAAAGTGGCATATGTATATATAGAGAGATAACAAGCAGAAGGTTAAGAGTATCTAATACTATTCTGACAAAAATGTATGGAAAGACGGAGGCAATTGGATGGGAAGAAGAAATGTGATGGGGAATGCTACAAATGTATCTGTGGTTAAGAAGACTGGGGCTTGTATGACGGCTGCAGATGTGCTTGGTTCTGAGTTAACATCTGACTTCTGTTAGATTGCAAAAGGCGGACAGTGAAGAGAATTACAACTTGTGTGATGTTTGGAGATGAAAGGTCACATCTCTTTCTTTTGTAGTGCAAGAGCAAGTGGATATAGACAACATGAAATACAGCCCTTAAAAAAGTAAAAAGATGTCCAAGAAGAAGAACGTGGAAGGTGATATTGTTCTACTTAGGTGAGGTGTGAGAATATGTGGTCAGCAGGTAAAAGTGAAACATTACTAATATTGATGAAACTGGTGAAAAGCCATATAGTCAATAGTAGAAAGGGAAATGAGGGAAAAGATGATGAAGGTGGCAGTAAAATATATCAAATATTAAGAAGGTTAGAAGGAGATGAGATTATGGGAGACCTTGAGAAGGAGATGATAAAGCAAAGAATGTTTCTGTCATATTTTAATCTGCAGCACTGCTGAAAAGCAAATGGATGATACACAGCAAATAGTTGACAGACACTCAGCGGTCGAAACTGGTTAGGGAGATGTATGAAATGCTTATAATGAAGGGCTACATGTCATATTGCATACTGCAGTGAATGTTTCTTTCTTTCTTTGCTGGGGGTGTACTGTTATTGAACATTTAGTCTGCAAATGCAGTTTACTTCAAAATGTGATCTTAGAATGAGAATGCCCTTTGGTTGCAATAAGTGCTTATGCAAAAGTGTAAATAAACTAAAACGAAAGAAAGAAGTTATCTATATTGCCAAGTAATTGCTAACATCCTATTTGGATAATCACATGCTTATCCAAAGATCTGTCCTCTAAAAGAGCAGAAGTTGTGTTGCAGGTACTCCAAAAGGGGCCACTAAAATTGTACAAGCTGTCGACCAGAATCATTATGGGAAAAGTTAATGTAGCTTAAAATGTACAACCTTAAGGAGAGAGAGAAAGTGAGTGTATGAGAGAGATTCTCAAAGATCTTAAAAAGTTAATAAAGCTCAAGAATGAAGCATATTATTTAAAAAAAGTAATTTTACTCAAAATATAAACCGACGGCCAGATTCAATAAAACCTACATGGTCTGTTACCACCATGTGTGCATTGTGTTGTGACGTGCATATGGTAGCACACTGTTTTAGATACAGTAAGTGGCTATACATGGTGTGTAGAGATGCACAAACAAAGTAAACACTGTGGTATGATAATTACAGCATAAGCAATTGAATCACATGTTATTCAACCATTCCAAGATGGAGGAGCTATTCAACAAGCTATAAAGCAACTGTGCATATTCAGTGCTAGTTTTCCCTGCTAATTCCAAAACTTATTGAAATACAGCCACAGAAAGGAGTCTACACAGAAACAGTGTTAGGGGCTGCTGTTGCTTTAATTCATGTGGATGTGCAGCAAGCAGCAGGCCCATGTCTATGCTGCTGCTGCTAATAGACCATGGCCAAGAAGGCGAAGGATTTTCAGACCCCATTTAACATCACAATCTACATGATGTGGAAATTGTAGAGCCCTACAGGGTGGATAGAGACACACTACAGGAATTCTACAATGTCGTTCTCAACTCAGAGCCCGGGGCAAACTGAGGGGAACACATACCAGTGGAGACAAAGGTATGTGTAGCACTTAGAATTTCAGTTACAGGTACTGTTCAGAGACCAACACGGAACATGTTGAGGTGTCACAGGCATCAGCATCCAGGATCTTCCATCAGTTCCTGAATACTATGCTCCAACATGCCAGTAACCACATATATTTTCCCCATACTCCTGAGGACAGCTCAAGATATATGCAGGAGTTATAGCCTGTATCACACTACCTGGAAGTACTGGGTGCCATAGATTGCATACATATAGGAACCAACTTGGGAACAGGAAAGGCTCTACATAAATAGAAAGTGCTTCCACTCAATTAACTGCAAAGTTGTGTGTAATGCCAAGGGACTCATCCTGAACATATGTGCTGGCAACCCAGGCAATTACCATGAGTCACATATCTGGAACATCTCCCAACTGTATAAGGTGTTCACTAGGCAAGATATCTCACAGTGCCATTTACTGGGGGATGCAGGTTATGCACTGGAACTGTGGCTGATGGCGCCCATCAGAAATGCACACACAACCGCTGAAGAACACCATAATGAGGTACACATTCAAAACAGAAATATCATAGCGAGTGTGTCTGGACTGCTGAAGTCGCACTTCTGGGGCCTACATACATCTGGAGGAGCTCTGCAGTACAATCCATGTACACATACTGACATATTCACAGTATGCGCCATGCTACACAAAATCATCCTGAGAAAGCAGCTTCAGCAGGATCAACAAGGGGAAGGGACACACTTCTCACCACAAGTGGCAAGGTCACCACAGCCACATGCAGGTTTAGGTGTCAGAGGGGGAATCAACAGCTGCTGTGGGTGTAGGCAGATGTAGACATGCTCAATATGCCCTTGGATTGGCTAAGAGGCAATGCATAGCACACTCACTCACCACATGAGGGGTTAAAACCTTCCTCCTATGCACATACATATAGTAACATTGATGCCAGGCAACACTCACAACCTTTATGTACCCATGACAGAGTTAGCCCTGAATTAAACCTGTTGCAACTGCTGGATTTACAAGGTAAAAGTTGAACCTGGAGGGTATTGTATAACAATATGAATGAGTGTCATATTCTTGCATGTTGTTACTTGATAGTGAAAGCACGTAAAGGGGAGGGGGGATTTGTAAAGAAGTGACCTTAAAATGTGACAGCAGAGACTTATGTGACTTATATGTGTCCTTTATCAAGTAGTAGGCCTCAGACATCAAAGATTGACACAGTCAAATGTCTCAAAAGTACTAATGGTCACTGAATGTCCTCAGTTTAACACCATACATTTGTACTGGAACATCTTTAGAGACAGAAGTTAGAAAGTAATGAGACACGTTTCAGTTTCAGATGTCATAACCCTCACAAGATCATTAACAATACAGATGCAAAAAGTTTGATGCTATCAACTGTATAATTTTCTAAGACTGATAAAAGTCAAAGGTACAATTACCAATTCAACATCACAAATGCAGATATACTAAGCATTAAGTCAGCTATGCACCCTGAGCATCAGGCACAAATATTACATATCCCTGAATCAAAAAGATATAAAAGAGGGATATGGCACAGTTGCACAAGGTATTGTGTGTGTGTGTGTGGGGGGGGGGGGCAGGATGCCTAGGCCAACACAAAAGGTTGATGAGTATGCATGAGTAAAAAAGACAAGCAGGCAGACATTTGGACAAAGTAACAAATGGCCGGTGAGAAAAAAATTAGTTTTAAGCTTCACAGCTGAACAGTGTAACTGTTATGTGTGTGTCTGTATGGGTCCTCCAGGTGAAAGTGGTGTGTGAGTGTCTGCATAAACACAGCCAAGCTCTGTGCTAGCTCTACATCTTAGTATGTTTACAGGTGTGAAACCTGCATGGTAGAGGTGGCAGTTCATCACTGTCATACCCGATCATGAGAACTGGCTCTGTCATGAGTTGCACTGGCATGTACATGCCCATGGCCATATGCGCTGCTGCCACCTGAATGTGACTGATGTCTGCTAGATGAGCTTCCCCTCAAGAGGATGCCCAGGACCATGAACCAATGTCCTACCACATCTGGGTGTGGAAAACTCAACTACTGATAGAGCAGTGTAAGTACTGATACTATGGCAACATGATTAAGTACGGCCATGTCAACTAACAGCAGATGATGTGGCTGACCTACTCCCATGAAAATGCTGTTGCCCTCCCAGCAGACATTCCTTCACAGATACCACCCATCCCAATGTGTCATTCGTCTGATCTCTTCAATTGGCAACAAAGTGAAGGCAGTCATGCATGTCAGTCTGTGCCACATGTACAACCCTAAGCATTTTTCTGGAGGACATATGGAAATGTGCCTGTGCCTCCTCGATGGCCCTAAACATATGTTGAGTAGCATGGGTAGAGACACCTGGATCAGGTGGAGGATGAACAGCAGGCCTCCTTTGAGTACCCCTAATGATCCTCCTGCATGGCACCTCACCCACATGTTGCCTATGGCCAGAGTCAACAGGTATGGAAGCTACAGTAACCACATTTCCTGACTGATTGTCTCACCTTCCACATGTCCAGTATCTGAGGGCTCACTGGAATAGGTAGGCATAGGCCTACTGGCTGTGTCCGATGGAATTACAGGGGATGGTTGAATGTCAGCCTTAATGTCAGATTCAACCTCTGCACCCCCCTCGACTGTTCCTCTGTTTGGTCACCATTATCATCAGTGTCTACTGATACTCTGACATCAGGTGGTAAAAGTCCCACACTTCCACTGTCAGGATCACCTGTGATAATATGCAAAAAACACAGGAAAAAATAATACCTACACTATTATAGTCCAATATGTGCTAACAAACTAACAGTGGTTTCACTATTATAGACAGTACAGCAATACACACAACAGTCCTAACACCAAAGTCACAAACTAAATATTTCTATGAACTGCTCATCAGTATTGACATAAAATGTTTGGCTTACCATGTGAAGATGATTGTAGGCTCCCTATGCTGGATGGTCCTGGATGAAGTTAAGCAAAAGGTAAGAACAACATCATCACAATTATCAGCAACACAGGGGGCAAAACTGTTTTTTCCCTTCATGTGTCCATTATCTATACTTTCAATAAGAACTTGAATGACAACTCCAACCTAAGCCCATGTGTAATCAATTAGAATGTGTTGTTAACTATAGCAATTTAAAATCCCCTAACCAATTTCTTGTTAAACAGAGCTAATGTATTGATGTGAATATTTTACTATACAAGAGTGTTTAACAACTGAGATACATAAGCCTGCCTGGAAGCTCCTGCTGAGACATACTTGCTGTCCCTAAAACAGTAGCATCACCACCTCAGCTGCTGTGCTCCCTGGCTCCAGCGTCTGCTCCTAAGTGCTTGGGCCCCTGCCCACCCTGCACTAACCTGCTGAAACATACCCTCCTGAACTCTCTGACCAAGAACCGACTCCAAAGAATTTTTAACCTGCAACTATAACACCTTCTGTTCCTTGAGTCCTTCTACTACAAGCTTCCAAGAAACTTGGGCCCCTGCCCACCCTGCACTAACCTGCTGAAACATACCCTCCTGAACTCTCTGACCAAGAACCGACTCCAAAGAATTTTTAACCTGCAACTATAACACCTTCTGTTCCTTGAGTCCTTCTACTACAAGCTTCCAAGAAACTTGGGCCCCTGCCCACCCTGCACTAACCTGCTGAAACATACCCTCCTGAACTCTCTGACCAAGAACCGACTCCAAAGAATTTTTAACCTGCAACTATAACACCTTCTGTTCCTTGAGTCCTTCTACTACAAGCTTCCAAGAAACTTGGGCCCCTGCCCACCCTGCACTAACCTGCTGAAACATACCCTCCTGAACTCTCTGACCAAGAACCGACTCCAAAGAATTTTTAACCTGCAACTATAACACCTTCTGTTCCTTGAGTCCTTCTACTACAAGCTTCCAAGAAACTTGGGCCCCTGCCCACCCTGCACTAACCTGCTGAAACATACCCTCCTGAACTCTCTGACCAAGAACCGACTCCAAAGAATTTTTAACCTGCAACTATAACACCTTCTGTTCCTTGAGTCCTTCTACTACAAGCTTCCAAGAAACTTGGGCCCCTGCCCACCCTGCACTAACCTGCTGAAACATACCCTCCTGAACTCTCTGACCAAGAACCGACTCCAAAGAATTTTTAACCTGCAACTATAACACCTTCTGTTCCTTGAGTCCTTCTACTACAAGCTTCCAAGAAACTTGGGCCCCTGCCCACCCTGCACTAACCTGCTGAAACATACCCTCCTGAACTCTCTGACCAAGAACCGACTCCAAAGAATTTTTAACCTGCAACTATAACACCTTCTGTTCTTTGAGTCCTTCTACTACAAGCTTCCAAGAAACTTGGGCCCCTGCCCACCCTGCACTAACCTGCTGAAACATACCCTCCTGAACTCTCTGACCAAGAACCGACTCCAAAGAATTTTTAACCTGCAACTATAACACCTTCTGTTCCTTGAGTCCTTCTACTACAAGCTTCCAAGAAACTTGGGCCCCTGCCCACCCTGCACTAACCTGCTGAAACATACCCTCCTGAACTCTCTGACCAAGAACCGACTCCAAAGAATTTTTAACCTGCAACTATAACACCTTCTGTTCCTTGAGTCCTTCTACTACAAGCTTCCAAGAAACTTGGGCCCCTGCCCACCCTGCACTAACCTGCTGAAACATACCCTCCTGAACTCTCTGACCAAGAACCGACTCCAAAGATTTTTTAACCTGCAACTATAACACCTTCTGTTCCTTGAGTCCTTCTACTACAAGCTTCCAAGAAAGTATGTGTACTGTTGTAATGCTGCACTATTAATAAGTTGCTACTACCAGGTCGCAGTACGCTTCCCTGCCAGACTAGCCAGCAGCCACTACCCCCTCTACCATACTGCTTACACTCCTAGTTTTCTCCATACCCTTACCCCTTCTCTGCTGTTTCTGTCCTTCCTGAACCTCTTTAGCTCCCTCCCTGATTCTCCCCTTGGAGTCTCAACTTCTCCAGTCTGTCTACCACTTGGTGGTCCTCCTCTACATCTTACTGTTCCCTCTACCTTTCCCCCTCCTTCCTTATCTCCCCTGATTTTAGCCTCTACCTCCAGTCCTCTGCTCTCTCCCTCTCTACTTTCCGGAACTCTCTGCCTTTCTTTCCTTTACTCAGCCTTTCTCTACTCCCTTTCTGAAGTCTCTCCCTTCCCCCTCTGGCTTTCTCCTTTGCATTCTACCCTCTAACTCCTCTTCTCTGCTCCTCTCACAGCCCTTCCTCCTCTCCTCCACCTACCTTCCCTATCCTCACATCTCGGATAAACTAGTTAAACTTACCCTCTGTATGCTCACTCTTTTCTGATTGTCTTCCACACTTCTCTCCTCCTCTGGTATTTCCCGCGCTTTTTCCAGCTTGTATCTGCCCTCTCTAGCCTCTCTCCTTCTCCCTTGCCCCCTCTCTTCCCCTTTTCCCGCCCACTTCCTCCCCTACTCTTCTTAACTCCCGCTCACTACCAGTCGCCATCTTTATTACCCTATTCTTTGCCTCAGCTGCTGTGCTCCCTGGCTCCAGCGTCTGCTCCTAAGTGGTGAGTCAATGGCTTTTTATGCTTAATTTGTAATCCAAGGATATTCAGGTGCATTTTCTGTTGCTTACGTGAGTCTTTTTGTACCTGTTTTCCAATTTGAACTCGCAACTTATGCTCAGTGTTGCTTGTAAACCTGGCGTCCTATTGGCAAGAGAAATGTTAATTGCTGTAACTTACTTTTTATCCGGCATTTCCAGCATTACTTTTACTACTTTTTACCTGTACATTAGCTGTAGCTGTTAGCGCTGCCTTAATCTAAGCTAATCGCAAGATAACTATTGGATTAATGCCTAAGTGATATTCAGGACTGTTGTTTTCTTTTTTTACTTTTTTCCGTTTTATGTTTTCTTCTGTTTGAATGTGACTTGTTGTAGTCGAGTTCTCCCTTTGCAGCCTATTTATTGACTCCTATGCTATTTAGACATACACGGCTGTTCTTTGTACACTCCGCTCTTTCTATGTGGATTTTTGGACTTGGTTTCTCCCTTACCTTCGCCAGTTAGGCTGAGTGTTGTGCCCTAAACTGGTGTGTAATCTACTGGGAACTTAATTGTTTATTTGCTGGTCTGTACTGTTTAGCGACGCTTTCTTCTCCCTTTACCCTCGCCATTTAGGCTGAGTGTTGTGCCCTAGACTGGTGTGCGATTTACTGGGAACTTGCTTGTTTATTTGCTGGTGCGTACTGCTTAGCGACGCTTTCTTCTTCCTTTACCTTCGCCTTTTAGGCTGGGTGTTGCGCACTAAACTGGTGTCGCAACTATTGGGAACTTGGCTGGTGTTTACTGTTTAGCGACGCTTTCCAGCTAGACTTATTTACAGCTCTCTACCGGCTTACCTGCGGTAACAAGTCTCAAGATACAGTTGAGTTCTCCGGTCTAGTCACTGTTATGTCCTACCCAAGTACTCCATATTAGCTCAGCAGAGATATCTCCTTAGACAGCCTTAATTTCTTAAGTAGAGATTTAAACTCTCTCTTATTAACTTAGCTGAGATATCAACATCAGGGACCTTGCCTAGATATTGGGAAATAAAGACTGCTTTGATCCCTAGTTCCATATGCTGCACGGCTGCTCTGCCGTAATTTTGTGGGGTTTGATTTTAACACTTTAACTAACCCAGTGCCTTACTAACGGCTGCATTTGTAGCTGCTGTGCAGGCTTTATTTACTCAAATTAACTCTGTGCTAGACGCACAGTATTATATGATAAATGCAAGGCGAGCAGATAGTCTCACAGTAATATCTCATTCAATGCAGCCTCTTTTGCTGGCTATGAAACTCTCATGTGCGCTTGACTGTTTGGGGCTTTCCTTTTAACTTGAACTCATGCTTGTCGCACTATATGCAAACCTTGCGTTGCCATAAGAGTATGAACTAATGTATTTATGTTCACTTACTGCTGTTTGCATTACTATTGTATGTAATAACTACATGACTGCCTAACATTGTCTACCTACTGTTTTGTTAAACTTATTTCACTGCACCTTCCATTTAATTTGTTTCAAATAACTTCTAAATGCCTGACACTTGCCTGTTATATACCTGTTGCCTTACTACTGCTTAAATATCTCTTCCTTCCACTGTTTTGTTTTACAGCTTGGGCCCTGCCCACCCTGCACTAACCTGCTGAAACATACCCTCCTGAACTCTCTGACCAAGAACCGACTCCAAAGAATTTTTAACCTGCAACTATAACACCTTCTGTTCCTTGAGTCCTTCTACTACAAGCTTCCAAGAAAGTATGTGTACTGTTGTAATGCTGCACTATTAATAAGTTGCTACTACCAGGTCGCACGCTTCCCTGCCAGACTAGCCAGCAGCCACTACCCCCTCTACCATACTGCTTACACTCCTAGTTTTCTCCATACCCTTACCCCTTCTCTGCTGTTTCTGTCCTTCCTGAACCTCTTTAGCTCCCTCCCTGATTCTCCCTTGGAGTCTCAACTTCTCCAGTCTGTCTACCACTTGGTGGTCCTCCTCTACATCTTACTGTTCCCTCTACCTTTCCCCTCCTTCCTTATCTCCCCTGATTTTAGCCTCTACCTCCAGTCCTCTGCTCTCTCCCTCTCTACTTTCCGGAACTCTCTGCCTTTCTTTCCTTTACTCAGCCTTTCTCTACTCCCTTTCTGAAGTCTCTCCCTTCCACCTCTGGCTTTCTCCTTTGCATTCTACCCTCTAACTCCTCTTCTCTGCTCCTCTCACAGCCCTTCCTCCTCTCCTCCACCTACCTTCCCTATCCTCACATCTCGGATAAACTAGTTAAACTTACCCTCTGTATGCTCACTCTTTTCTGATTGTCTTCCACACTTCTCTCCTCCTCTGGTGTTTCCCGCTCCAGGCTCACTCCGCTCCCTCCCTACCCCTATTCCCACCCACCCCCAGGGTCCTATCCTTATACTTCTCTAGTCCGCCCCTTACCCTGTCATCCTATCCTCATCGCTCCGCCAAACTACTCCCTCCCTCCACACACCCCACAACCTCCTCCCACTTACCTCTTTTACATACTAGCCATCCTATCCTATTCCTACCAGCTCTCTTCTACCTCTATTACCACTCCTTCTATATCTCTCCAATCAATTCTCTCCCTCTACCTTATATTTCCTCGATAGCCTTAACTCCTCTTTCACCTTAATATTATCTTTCTTTGTATTATACACATATACTTCCTCCTGACTACCCCTAATCCCTTACCTCTTCCCTTTAACCACCTCTAACTTACTTATTCATAAATATGAGTCTCAACTTATCCACACTGCTATTACTCTCAATTCTACTCTCAACTGCCCTTTACTCTACCTACCTCCTTACCTTCATTGAGTACCCACTCCTTTTCAACCAAAACACTCACAAACACATACATCTTCCTCTTACACTTCTCACACTTCATTCTCTAATGCCAAATCCACCCCTAGTTACCACCTACCCAAATACCATAGGTACTCTCACCTCACCTACACCCTACCCTCAGATAGAAAAATAAGAACTCTAACTCTCCTCAGATTCAAATTCACATCTAAGCCTGATGATCCAACCTTAAAAGATGGTGACATTCACCCAAACCCTGGCCCTGCATATCCTTCTTTACAAGCATCTAAACCTTTCACCAATAATACCCTCCTCATAGGACATCTTAACATACGAAGTGTAAACAACAAAGTACCCTACCTACACACCCTCCTAGATACTCACTGCTTTGACATTCTCTGTCTCTCTGAAACCTGGCTAAAGCCAGCCACTAAAGATACTGAGATTATACCACAAGGCTATAATATACTTAGGCTTGACCGTACTAAACGAAAGGGTGGCGGAGTAGCAATACTGTTTAAGAATCATCTTAATATCTCTACCCTTTCAGCTTGTCCAACCCAAAATAGTAAAATAGAAGCCATCATCACTAAACTTCAACTTAATGCTAAGAAAGCCCTTTACATCATCTGCATATACATACCTCCTGGAAACAATATACCAATTGTAGAAGACTTTCTCAATTGGGTTTCCATCAACTACCCCAAGAAACTATAATTCTTGGCGACTTAAATATCGACTGGAATACTATTAATACTGACAATCCCACCTCTCATATTAACCTAAATGGTTTTACTCAAACCATTAACTCAACAACGAGGCTTAATAGGTCAAGTATGAAGCAGACTATTTTAGACTGGATTCTCATAAACAAAGTTAACATCACATATAAAGTTGGGACTATGCCTGATGACCTCAGTGATCATTGCTTAACTTACATTACAAGAGAGAAGACTGATTATCTCCACCTCCCTAATATAAGACAAATACGTTCTACTAAACACTTTAAAATCGACTTATTTCAAAACGAAATCAGAACTTGTAACTGGAACCCCTTAAAGACTCTTCCACTTAATGAAGCAGTATTATTCTTTAATTCTACTTTCCTTTCTATTTTGGACAAACATGCTCCTGAGCGTACTATTAGAATAAAATCTAATACAGCCCCTTGGCTCTCAAATGAAACTAAAAAACTAATCCTCTCTAAAAATAAGGTCTGGAACAAATGGAAATCCCATAGAATCAGCTCTGATTTTCTTCACTTTCGCCAACTTAGAAATCTTACCAAAAAAGCTATACTCACCGACAAAAGAAAGTTCTACTGCAACCTACAAGAAACCAACTTAAATAAACCCAAACAATTTTGGTCCTCAATCAATAGACTCCTTTCACCAGGAACAGCCAAAACTCCCTCTCCACTAAATGCTGACCCAGACACCCCTCTCCAAACTGCAAATGCTTTTAACTCATTCTTTACTGAAACTATTCAATCTCTCGCTAGACAATTAAACACTAATAACTTCTATCCTCCTAATAATGAAGTAAACTCTTCCTACTACTTCTCTCTACAACCCATCCCTACCTCTTTCATCTATAAACTTATTCTCAAACTGAAACCTTGTAGGCCCTCTGCCGACAAGCTCCCTTCCCTTTTTCTGCAAAAGGCAGCCAAAGAAATTGCTTACCCAATTTCTATACTCATAAATAGGACCATCCAAGAGGGAACCATCCCTCATATCTGGAAAATCTCTCATATAATCCCTCTACACAAAGGCGGTAACTCTATTGACTATTCTAACTTCAGACCTATTGCTCTTCTTTCTCCCTTAGCAAAATGATGGAGAAATGTATTCATCAGCAACTTGTACAGTACCTCTCTTCACAATATTATAGCTAACTGTCAACATGGCTTTAGACCTCACCATAGCACCACCACTGCCCTCCTTTCCTTTGTAGATACCATAAACAGCAATCGCAACAATAATCTATTCTCTTCTGCCTTATTCATTGACCTTTCTAAAGCTTTTGACATGGTCAACCACTCTTCTTTAATTAGCATTCTTGAATCCCTCTCATTTGATAACCTTGCCATCAAATGGTTTACGTCATACCTCAGTAACAGACAACAAGCCGTTCGTTGGGAAAACCATATCTCATCCTTACTGCCCATCACTATAGGAGTCCCTCAGGGCTCCATTCTTGGTCCTCTCCTCTTCTCCCTCTATATTAATGATCTCCACTCTGTAATTCCTCAAGCTACCTGCATTCAATACGCAGATGACTCCACTATCATTTGCTCAGCATCCTCCTCTTCAGATCTAATCTCACTAACTCAAACTATGTTCAACACAGTAGAAACATGGTTCACTAGACGTTACCTACTTCTCAATGCTAAAAAAACCAAACTTCTCCTCTTCACCCCCACCACTGCACCTCTCCACTATACTTCACCATCTCCTCAATCAACAACATTGTCATCTCTCCTGACCCCACAACTAAACTACTAGGAATAACCATTGATAACAATCTCTCTTTTGACCAACACATCAACAACACCATCAAATCAGTTAACAGAAAAATAGGATCATTATACCGTATTAAACCATTTCTCACCCCATCTACTAGAGCTACAATTGCTCACTCCCATCTCATATCTACTCTCTTTTACGCCTCCCCTATCTTCACCAACCTCAAGAAAACTAACCTAAACAAACTAGCAACTTGCTACAATAACATTGCCCGCTTCGCTACTGGTAACCCTTTTAGAACCCATCACTGCCACAACTTGAAACACTTAGGCTGGCTGGAACTACAAAACTATCTTATTATCTCACAACTTACTATTCCCCACAAATTACTGTACCAACCTACCAACACCCCTATACTTTCACAACTTTTACTCCCTTATAACAATCTTACCTCTCTTCGTTCCTCTTGTAAACTTATGACCAAACCCATAAAGGCCCACAACGTAGCTGGTGACTCTCTTTTCACCAATACTGTAGGAAGAGCATGGAATTTGCTGCCCAAGGAGTTAACTCTAATCTCATCCTTACCTCTTCTCAGACAACATATCAAACTGTACTTCCAAAACCACTGGCTTTGTTCTTGTAGTACTGCAGGCTAACTTCCGTCTCTCCACCCTCTCTTTTCCTTTTACCCTTCTTTTGCTTATTAATTAGCAACTACCCTGTTTCTTTTCCCTTGCTGTCCCACTATGCTCTGACCTACTTCTCCCATCTCTCCCACCTCCTCCTGACTGTCTTCCTTCTTTTCCTCTCTCTCTTCCTAACCCCTGCCTCTTCCCTTTTATTCATCTTACATTCTCCTTCTACTACTCTACCCTTCTGAGCTTCAACTGTTATCCATATGGCAGATGCCTTATCGCATAACCTTTATGTACTAGGTAAAATGCTTTGAAACTGACCAAACATTATGTATGATATTAAACTGTTTGAGTTCCTTAATGTATGTTATTTTATTAACAAAACTGATTTATATTTCTATTTTTATTGTATGTCTTTATTAACAATATGTCTGTCTGTTCATTATTATGTATGTGTGGAGCTTTTCTCCCCGGGCCTCTACTGAAAATAGACATATATCCAGCTAGACTAGCCCGGTCAACAAATGTAAAATAAATAAAATAAAAATAAAATGTCAAAGACATGCTGTTCTGCACTTTTCTGGGAGCTGTTTTGAACCCTGACAACGGACAGGAATTATACATTTGCTGTCAGTGATGGCTCTATAGCAGCCCTCTGGTACCCATATTATCACGGGCCACTGCTGCTGCTCTCATCCATGCAGATGAGATCATGTCAGTGGCCCTATGGTGCACTTGATTGTATGTCTTGCTGTGACCACCTAATGCATTCACATCTGCAACTATCTACTGAAAAATTTGTTTTCTGCCTGACCTACAGTGGATATAAAATGTGTACACACCCCTGTGCAAATGCCAGGTTTTTGTGATATAAAAAAAATGAGACCACAGTAAATTATTTCAAAACTTTTCCCACCTTTAATGTGACCTATAACCTGTACAATTCAATTAAAAAACAAACATATCTGTTAGGGGAAAAAATATAAAAAGTAAAATCGTACAATAAGCTGGTTGCATAAGTGTGCACCCTTAACTAATACTTTGTTGAAGCACCTTTTGATTTAATTACAGCATGCAGTCTTCTTGGGTAGGCATCTATCAGCATGACACATCTTCACTTGGCAATATTTGCCCACTCTTCCTTGCAAAAGTGCTCCAAATCTGTCGGATTGTGAGGGCATCTCTTGTGCACAGCCCTCTTCAGGTCACCACACTAATTTTCTTTTGGATTTAAGTCTGGGTTCTGGCTTGGCCATTCCAAAACTTTAATTTTCTACTAATGAAGCCATTCTTTTCTTGATTTGGATGCATGTTTGGGGTCATTGTCGTGTTGAAAGGTGAAATTTCTCATCTTCAGCTTTCTAGCAGATGCCTGAAGGTTTTGGGCCAAAAGCGACTGACATTTGGAACTGTTCATAATTCCCTCCACTTTGGCTAAATCCCCAGTTCCAGCTGGAAAAAGCAACCCCAAAGCATGATACTGCCACCACCATGCTTCACCATGTGGATGGCATTCTTTTGGTGATGCGAAGTGCTGTTTTTGCACCAAATATACCTTTTGAAATTGTGGCCAGAAAGTTCATCCTTGGTCTCATCAGACCATAACACATTTTGCCACATGCTTTTGGGAGACATCATGTATTGTTTTACAAATTTTAGCAGGGCCTGGGTGTCTTTCTGTGTAAGAAAAGGCTTCCTGTCTTGCAACCCTACCCCACAAGCCAGACATATGGAGAATACAGGAGATTTTTGTCACATGTAGTACACAACTAGTAGTTTCAAAAATTCCTGCAGCTCCTTCAGTGTTGCTGTAGGTCTCTTGGCAGCCTCTCTGGCCAGTTTTCATCTTGTCTTTTCATCAATTTTAGAGGTACTTACAGTTCTTTTCAACATCACTGTTGTCCAATATTTTCTCCACTTTTTGATGACTGTCTTCACTGTGTTCCATGGTATATCCAATGCTGTGGAAATTTTTTGTAACCTTCTCCTGAATGATACCTTTCAACAAAGAGATCCCTTTGATACTTTGTAAACTCTTTATGAACCATGACTTTTGCTGTAGCAGGCAACCGAGTAAATGTCAGGAAAATCCTACTAGGACAGCTGAACTTTATTTGGGGTTAATCAGAGTCTCTTTAATTGATGGCAGGTGTGTGCCCAAGAAGACTGAATGCTGTAATTAAAGCAAAAGGTACTTCAAGAAAGTATTAGTTTAAGGTTGTGCACACTTATGCAACCAGCTTATTGTACTTTTTTTATTTTTTATATTTGTTCCCCTAACAGATTTGTTTTTCAATTGAATCGTACAGGTTATAGGTCACATTAAAGGTGAGAAAAGTTTTGAAATAATTTATTGTGGTCTCATTTTTTTAACAGGGGTGAGTACAATTTTTATATCCACTGTATATCCACATTCCCTCTCAAGAAAAAAGGCACCATGTCACCTAAAAGCTACGAGAATGACCTGATTCTCAAGGTCACTGAAGGGTGGTTTTCAGGGATTGAGATGCCTGTGTACCATAGTCCTAGGTGTCTTAAGACACAACAAAAGGATAATGCACATAAGTATCACATAACTAAAGAATTTGCTATTCCCAGATAAAACAGAAAAGGTAGCATTTCAGTATTACGCACTACAGAAACATAAAACAGTCTAGATATCTGAAATATGAACAACAGGATTTGTGTGGTTGTAACATATTACATTCACACACATAGCAAGGCTGGATGCAAAAGAAGGGAGAGTAGCAGTGTCAACATATCTTCGTTTGTGCCAAAACAGAAATGCAGCTTTACTCCCCAGCCCCAAAAGAACAGACGAATTACTCATTTTGCTAACAAATCATCAGTGAAATGCTAAAAGTGCTATCAAATGAACTGTCCCTGAAACATGTGTACAGATTTAACACAGAACATTCCATTTTAAGCTATTGCCAATCATGTATACTTGTGAAATGCCTTCACAAACATGGCCATGCCATCAGCACACTTCTAAGAAATACATATGGACAACAGTAGCATTTACTAGTTAATATATATATATATATATATATATATATATATATATATATATATATATATATATATATCTAAATATGAAACAGATTTTTCTTAATGACATTTCAACATCTGCAGTATATAGCGGAAAAATGCAAGCATACCTTCTCAAGTTCAGTAGTCTTCTGTGCAGACATATGCCAAAGTAACAGCTTCTTCTGTGTTCTCCATATAAACATGTCTCCTCATCTTCATGCTCCTTAGCTACATGGTTGCCTTTTTATGGTGTAGATTCAGGGCTGTGAGCATGGTGAGGATGCAGATGAGGCGGCAACTCATTAGAATTGCTGAATCCCAAATGCTTGGCTCTGTGTATCAAATGTAAACACAGTACAGGCAACCATCAATGTTTGTTGCTAATAGATTGCAACTGTGAATGATTACTGGTAGGGAGAAAGAAAACACAACAGCAAAGCAGACTGCCCTATATTCAGTGGGTGGGAGAGATTAGGCTTACAATGTGTACAGAAGTAATTTTATCAAGGTTGGAAATGTAAGTAAGCTGAACACAATTCAGAGGTTTGGTTCATTAACATCCAACCTCCCCTTCATTTATTGACAACTGTATATTATTGCCATTTAATATCCTCACACATTTTAAGGACAATGATCATACCTCTCAACCAGGAAACATCAAAAATCTGGACAAGGCCTGTGAAAAATAGGTACAAATCTGTATGCTGATTAACATACAATTTGCTTACATAATTATGCAACCACGCCCACTCGGAATTGTGGGATACCAACTTACAAATGCAACTGAAGAACAGACAACCAAAATGTGGCACCAGAGTCCCCCTGCAGCCATTCCAATGTCCCATTACTTGTCAATTTCATCCCATTTACCATGAACACTAATGTGTACATACTGCTTTACTTCTATAATCTACAATTATTTGGATTTTATTTTTACATTTTTAGCACAATGCACAAACACTAATAGATATATCCTAAACAAAGCAATACTGTCTCACAATAAAAACAGACTTAGCATTTAAATATCTCTGCCCTTGAAACTCACATTCATTAAAACAGCATTGAAACCCACACCACATCCAAAGAAAATGCATCTGGCCAGTTGTGGATAAAGATTACTTTTGGGCTGTTTTCAAATCATAGGCCCCTTGCACACAAAACAAGAAATATACATGTGTTCTTTGATACACCTTCCTGACTTTATTAAATTATATTGTTTGTATAATACAGCACACTTGTTAGACTTAAAGCGCATTTTAAATTTATTGTTTGAACATTTTTCCAGTAGGCAATGAAACAAAATGCATAAACCAATAATGACAAAACTGCCCAATTCAGAACATTTACATCATAAAAGTCTACTTCCACACACAATATATATATATATATATATATATATATATATATATATATATATATATATATTTATATATATAGATAGATAGTGTGTGCATGCATGCACTTATTTTCAATTTCTTTGTTTTGGGGGGGCAAAAGGCTAAAAAACAGGGACACATTTTAACCATTGTATAATTTTTGGAAAGTTACTAGAATAAAATGTTATGTTACCACCATGCATTTCACTGCCAAGTCTTGAACACAGGACCCTGTGCAGTATAGTCAGAGCAACATACCACTATGCCAAATCAGCAGTTTCCTGAAAGATCGAAAGATGGAAACTTAAATGGCTATCATTTAGTGAATTCAGTTCTCACCATAGCTCTCAACCTCTTAGCACAGAAAAACCTGGACAAAGCCAATAATGGGGGAAACATAGAATTCAATTCTCACTTCTCACCATAGCTCTCAATGTCTTATTACAATAAACCTGGACAAAGCCAATAATGGGGGAATACAGCCCCAAAATAGGGACAAGTTTCAAATACTGATCTTATAAACTTAGAACATTTCTAGAATAAAAAAGGTTTTGTGTTACCATGCATTTTCTGAAGAATATGAACTCTGAAATTCAAATGCCTGTCATTACTTAATTCAATCCTTCACTGATTTGCCATAAAAATTAGGGAACAAAAATATGAGGCCAAATCTGTCTGGTTTTCAGAAGGGGGATGGTGGTGGTGGGTAGGGAATTCAGGCTCTTGTGACCTGTACTCAAGGTACAGGGTTTGAGCCTGAGTAACTCTAGCCACCAGGTATATTTACATGGAGCATTACACACACACACACACACACACACACACACACACACACACCCACACACAATGAAAACAAATTCAGTCTTGCACTACACAAACATTTTACAATCACTTGCACATGGCCTACCTTACCTACTTACCATACATCATATAGCATAAAACATATTAACACTTGCTGAACTGATATGTGATGTGGCAAGAGTGTGAAATTTAAAGTTTCACACTTTTATCAACTTCACTTACAATTATTTCAACCACACAACACTCAGCCTGATTACTTGACCTTATGCAAGTTATATGCATAGGATCAAGTAAAGTATGTATGCAGACATACAACACACAGCGTGCTCAATGCTCATTAGTTTGAAAATAAAGTTTTTTTAAAGACAGCAGCTGGGTCTAGTGTGTTATTTTGGATGCATTAAAGGTAACATTGTTTTATCTCTGCACGCCAGGACTGCAGGAAGACAACTATCTGGGACCAGGTCCCCACGCCTGCAGCACACATTCCAATACAGCAAGTCAGATGACTGCTGGAACCATTTGGAATGTCAAAAGTTTAGGTTATAGATGCAGGCTATAAGCCTCCACCATTCTGTTAAGTGTGACATGGAAACAGGTGTCTTTGAGGAAAAAACAGCACATTCAACCTCTTTCAATGAAAAAACAGTGTACTCACAAAAAGAGCAAAATGTTTACTTCAAAATGTTTTGGTAACCTGTAGCCATTTACTACATCCAGAACAGATTACATTGACAGACACCTGGACAGAAACTACCACACCAAGGTGCTTTACAGTATAAGATCATTTATCCACTTTAACAGATTCCACTCCAACGTGGTGTGTGTATGCTGTCAGCTCAGTTTATACTCCCACCCGCCCAGGAAAGAAAACAACCCAGTGATCGGGAAAATAAGAAAATGAATCAAAATACACGGAGGTCCTAGTCTCCCAGCAAATTGTGCTCTGTGCAAACTGAAGCGCATTCAGCTCAGTCTATACTCCACCCGCCCAAGAAAGAAAGCAACCCAGCAATCGGGAAAATAAGAAAATAAATCAAAATACATGGAGGTCCTAGTCTCCAGCAAATTGTGCTCTGTGCAAACTGAAGTGCATTTAGCTCAGTCTATACTCCCACCCGCCCAGGAAAGAAAGCAACACAGCGATCGGGAAAATAAGAAAATAAATCAAAATACACGGAGGTCCTAGTCTCCCAACAAATTGTGCTCTGTGCAAACTGAAGCGCATTCAGCTCAGTCTATACTCCCACCCGCCCAGGAAAGAAAGCAACCCAGTGATCGGGAAAATAAGAAAATAAGAAAATAAATCAAAATGCATGGAGGTCCTAGTCTCCCAGCAAATTGTGCTCTGTGCAAACTGAAGCACATGTAAGCTCCTGTTGTTTAATTACTTGGTCCTTTAAGAAGGGAATGTTATCTAACCACCTACTAGCGCTGATCTAAGTATAATTGTGATTTTTAGTTTGTGCTCCAACAGCTTGCACACTCGCAGCGTTCCCTAGCTTTTACAGTAGGTGGCAGCAAACAGCCACGAATCCTCCCAAAGAGCCTTCACCTATACAGCTTTCTGATCAAACCTATTCATTATAGTATCCTTTCCAGGTCTATCTTCTTACCATATCTGTTTTAGACTTTACCCTAAGTAACATCCTTAAACTCTGGCCTATAAAGTTTGTTAACTAAATTATCATCTACAGTCACTATCACTCTATCAGTGCACAGCCCTTGCCTGCAACCACTGACACTTTTTTGGTGCTCACCTCTGCTGGTTTGCCCCACTCCGCCCTGCGGGCTCACTCCGCTCCCTTACCCTACGCCCAGAATCCACCCACTCTCACTACCTCTGAACTTATACATATCCATAATCACCTGACTCAAGTCCTCCTCCAATTATCCGTCCCAATCAATTATCAGTTACCACCTTTCACAAACCACACCCCGACCCCACCTCACTACAACACCCTACTACCATTCTGACTTAAATTACAATGCAAATCCTTCTACCCTCACTCCTACTTGCCCTGACTTCCCTATCCTACACCACATCCATACAAACAAGCATCCCTCTAGACAATACCTCATTCCATGCAACACATACTATAAAATCCAACCACCCCCACATACATTTCAAAGACTGTCCAACACTATTTAACACTAGTATTATCCTACACACCCCAAAGTCCAACCCACTATCAACCATCAATAAAAAAGCAGCTTATGTATCCCTCTCTAGCCTAACCTATGCCATCAAACACCTTTTCAAACTCAGCAAAATACTCCTTATTGCTGGTGACATACACCCAAACCCAGGACCCTCTTCCTCTGATCTCCCCAAAAGATCTCAAACTGATCTCCTAAAAATAAACATCAACACTAGAAGTATTTTTAACAAACTCCAAGAACTGCAAGATTTTATTACTCACTACTCTCCTGATATTCTAACTATTACTGAGTCCTGGTTAAAACCACATATCCCAAGTGAAGAAATCCTACCACCAGGTTATAACATCATAAGGCAAGATAGAACAAACAGGAAAGGTGGTGGAGTAGCAATACTGTTTAAAAATGAAATAAACATAAAGCCATTCCATACCCCTCTACCTACTTTTCCTAATGCTGAAATCATAGCCTCTACCCTATCATTAAACAAGAATAAAACAATTGACATTATGTGCTGCTATATCCCTCCCAGAAATAATTCACCAGTCATAGAAGAAATCCTTCACTGGCTTAATCTGAATTCCCCTTAAGAAACAATCTTACAAGGCGACCTTAATAGTGACTGGCTAGCTTGCAGCTCCAGCAACTCCACCAACCAAATAAACCTCTATGGCTTCACACAACTAATTCTGGAACCCACCAGAACTGATAAAAGAAACCAAAAACAAACCAGTATTGACTGGACACTAGTTAATAACCCTAAACACCACTATCAGACTAGTTGTTTACCAGATATACTCAGTGACCATCTTCCCACTTTTCTCCTAAGGAAATATACTAGTCAAAAATCCTTTACTTATAGACTAATCAGAGATGATCACAACTGTACCACAGTCAACCTAAATAGCATTCTAAAGCAATGTAACTGGCAGCCTCTAAAAACCCTTCACCTTGATCAGGCAGTAGTATACTTTAAAAAGACATTCATTTCAATTCTAAACTCCATTGCACCAGAGAGAAAGATCAAAACTAAAACTAACTATACTCCCTGGTTAAGCAGGGACACAAGAGCCCTACTAAAAAACAGAGACAAGGCCTGGAAGAAATGGAAACAAGAAAACACCCATCAAACTAAACAAAACTATAACCAACTCAGGAACGTAGCTAAAAACATACTAAACTAGACAAACAAAACTACTTCTTTGAGCTCCAAAACAAACACCCAAATAATCCCCAAAAGTTCTGGCACAGTATCAACTCCCTACTGAAACCTGGCACTATCACTACCCCACCTATTCCACCTCCAATGAAAACAATAATGATATAGCTTCCCAGTTTAACTGTTATTTCATAAACTCAATCCAAACTCTGTCCAACCAAATACATAACTCTAACAACTTATCAGCCACAACTGCAGGAACCCCTCCCTCCAGCACTACTAATCTTCCATCTTTCTCTCTCTCACCTGTCCCTACATCTAAAATTAAACAACTCCTCCACACCCTAAAATCTACTACTATTGCAGCAGACAGAATACCTGCAAAATTCCTAACAATTGCAGCTGACTCCCTAGACTACCCAGTCTCAATCCTAATAAACAGGTCCAGCCAAGAAGCCTATGTACGTCAACTATGGAAAATATCTTACATTATACCTCTGCATAAAGGTGGAAAATCTTATGACTTTTCCAACTATCGGCCTATAGCTATACTATCCCCCGTATCCAAGCTCTTAGAGAAATGCATACATTACCAAGCCATGCAATACTTGAAAACAAACAATCTTCTCTCCCCCACCCAACACGGATTCTGGCCTCACCATAGTACAACTTCTGCCCTTCTCTCCTTTACCAATCAAGTTAACTATCATAGAAACAACAATAACTATGTATCTGCTATCTTTTTGGACCTGTCAAAGGCATTTGACATGGTCTCACATCCGAAACTATCCAGAAAAACTATTGGATGCTCTCCACTCACTATCCTTTAATTCTCCCACTATCTCCTGGTTCAAAAGTTACTTATCAGACAGAAAACAATCTGTGCAAATGCAAAACCAACTATCCCCCCTCTCCCTAACTCCATAGGGTACCACAAGGCTCAATATTAAGCCAACTTCTCTTCTCTATTTTTACAAACAATTTACACACCGCCTCCAAAGAAAAAGCCTCACTAATACAGTACGCAGATAACTCTACACTCATCTGTGCAAACCCATCTGTCAACACCTTGCTAGAGCAAGCCCAAGAATCATTTTCTGTCATTGAAACTTGGATCACAGACATCCAACTTATCCTAAACCCCAACAAATAAAACTTCTCCTGTTTACCTCTAACAAAACTAAAACTACTCCTGCTGATTTCTCTATCTTATCAAAAAATGGAACAGTCATTACCCCATCCACCCACACAAAGCTTCGAGGGATAGAAATAGACAACAATGTATCCTTTGATCTACACATAGCTCAAACTATCCAGAAAGTTCATAAAAAATGGGAACCCTTTATAGATACAAAACCTTCCTCACAGACAAAGCAAGACTCACTCTAGCTCAAACTCACCTCCTATCAACACTTACCTATGCTGCTCCAATCCTGACACATATAAAAAAATCACTTCTGGACAAACTAGAGTCATGTTATAATAAAATAGCCAAATTTACCAACAACTCCCCTTTCAGAACACATCACTGCCAAGTACTAAAACAATTACAATGGCTAGAATTCCCACACCTGCTATCTTACTTACATCTCACTTATGCCTTCAACATCATAAACTACCCAGAGAAAACTCCAGCCCTACAACAGCTACTAACCTTCTACTCTTTCAGTTACCCTCTCCGCTCATCACATACCTCTCCTCAGTATCACATCTGCAAACAACACTGCAGGAAAATCCCTTTTCTCCCACATCATAGCTAAAAATGGAACAGCCTTCCCACTAATATATCCTCTGCAGCAACAAACTTTAACTTTAAAAGACTATTAAAACCACATCTCAGGAAAAGCTGGATCTGTCCATGTATTACTTGAAAATTAATATATCTTCGCTCCTCCTCCACAACACTCTTAACATCATATACACTTGTGCTTGCAAACTTACATATACTCACTTCCAATTAAGCCACACTGGCTTGCTTACCTCCTCAGTGTACACTCACTAGGAAATGTAAACAGTCATTTTAATAGCAAATGTAGTCACTACCATTCTTTTGTAATATTTTGTCTACAGATATTGTAAGATATTATTATATGCATGTAACCCTATGAATTATTGTGATAGATTATTGTATATGTCTACCTCTAAACATTTGTATTTTTTTATACTTATTCATATTGTATTGTTCTTGTTTTGTTTACTTCTTGTCAAATGTGGAGCTTTTCTCCCCGGGCATCCACTGAAAATGGATCTGGTCCAGTTGGATTTTTTCCCGGTTAACAAATGTAAAATAAAATAAAATAAAATAAAATAAATAAAATAAAATAATAGAGGGGGACTAAGACAGCCTGGAAAGTTTTATGTACATAGCTGCACTAACACCTGACTGATTGTCATAAATCTTGTCATTACTAAATATTATACTCCTCTTACCAAACTAAGGGAAATAATCTACCTTCAGTTGCATTAAAACCAACAACATTTAAAAATTCCTGCACAGAACTTCAGCAGAAAAGGAACACATTTCTTAAAATGTCCCATTTGCATTAAGGTCAAAATGCCTGGAAAACTAAAATTGCAAATTAAATCACACATTAAAGTCAGCTGGGGCTTTTAATAAGATTAAGTTAGAAATGTTTTCAAAAGGAAACACCAGCTCTTGCTCACAAATACACCTGCACATGCACACACCTTCCTCCAGTTTGTAAATAAGGCAATCGCAAATATATCCCCGGAACAGCAGTCTCTTTCAACGGGTGGCTATAAAACAGTAGTCTGGTTACGTGATTCGATGAGTCACAGATTATGCATGTTAAAATGAAAATTAAAATGACATCAACATAATGTAACTCATCTGTAGTATAATTTCTAGTATGTAGTGGTAACTTGCGTTTGACTTACTAGAACTTTATAGCTTGAATTTACCCATGCATTCCTTCCTTGTTACCAATATATAATCATTATACAAAACCTTACTGGGTTAAATATTCACACACACTTTAGTGATGTTCCTCCAGTTTGTAATCACACACACTCACATACCTTCCTTCAGTTTGTAATTAGGCAATCACAAAATCGCAAATACATCCTCGGAACAACAACTACTATGCAATTCAAATTCACGTTACTTCCTTCAACTAAAGACAAGTTTGGTTCTTGGAAGGTAACAGAATTTGCAAATAACCTGTCTGAAAAAACACACACACAGCAAATTATTCCGACATACATGACTATTATTAGTTTAAATCATTCTGCAATTAAACTCAATGAAGTGTAATACTTACAAATAAAACTTATTAAAATAGTGCAGAGAACTGTGCTTTTATTCATCTTGATCTACTCTGGGTAGTTGGTTTAATACAATACACTATTTGCTGGTTTAAGACTATATGCTACTAGTACTCCGTTTTCAATCTTGTTATTCCATCTACAGTAAAGCCTGGGATGTGTAGTAAATCTTGTAGGTAGTGCGTAGATGTGATTGTGAAATACAAGCATCATGGGGGCACAGCTCATTTGCATACGGTATCTAATTTACTTTCAGACTGAAGGTTGCTTCCTGTGCGTATACAAGACAGCCTAGGCACTTTATACTGTAACGTACCCGCATACCTCTCAACTATCCAGATTTTTGCAGAAGTCTGGATTTTTTTTGCCTTATATTTTTGCTCTGTTTCTCATAAAATTGTGTTTATTTTCCTAGTAAATCATTGCCAATGGCACTCAGTAGCACTCAAAAGGCAAACTATCCCTTAGTATGACAATTTACAGGACATAACCACAGCCTAGTGGAAATGATAATGGGGGCCACGGATTAGCAAGGGAGTCTTCTTGAATTTTAGGACTTTTAAAATCAGGGATACTCGCATATTTGGCATAATTTTACAATATCTGACCATAGGGTTGTTAAGTCAATTGTATGAATTCTGGAGTGAAGTGTTTCTACAGGTATACTCTATCTTACCATACAAATTCTATTACTCTGTTAAATCCATTAGTTAAGGATTCACCCCACCCCATTAACCATCTGCAGCCCCCTAGCTAGATCTAAAGGTGAAAGGCGAAGGAACCTTGATGATTGGATGGGAGATAGGAAATTCACCCTGGGGATCATGTCAGTCACCCTGCTAGACAGGGGTCCAGGGAAGTAAATATTGTGGAAAAAATATCCAGAGAATTGTTATGATTAGGCTTGTATAGGCCCTAGAGCCAATAGCCTATTACCAACCTATGAACCTATAAGCTTAGCTAGTGTGTGCATGTGTGTTTGTGTATGAGGAGGTGCCTGGGGGACTTGTCCCTTCCAAACAGTATTAACAGATAGTACAGTCTGCGAATACAGTTGCAATAACACTTAATTTAAACATATTAAGTTACCTTACTTGTTTTAGGGATTTAGATTCACACAGCTTGTAATGATGTGATGTACACTTACAGCTCGCAAATTCTAAATGATCATAAATACATCCCCAGAACAGTAGCTACTAATTTCTCCCTTGCAGCAGCTAATACTCCCTTCCAACTGACCATTTCCCTCACAAATCTCCCTGGAGCAGCAGTCGGAAATGCTTGCACGTCTCGCATTCCGAGGAGCTGATGTCACCACACAAGTGATGATGTCAGCTCAAGGCTGAAAATTTGAAAACAGAGCCGGGAAAATCGGACATTGAAGGGTGTCACTCGAGAATCGTGGCACCCCATTATTTGGACCTCAAAATCAGTAAAAACCAAGAAATTTGGTTTGGTTGAGAGGTATGACAATGATATAGAATGCCTTACAAACTGCCTGTCTCAGATTACTGGTTAAATAAGACATGAATGAGCAGAAAACCCATAGAAGTAAGACAGCACTGCATTTTTGCAAGTAATAGTCATAAATGGTTGTGTGATCACTCAGTGCACTACATCCAAAATTAACACATGTACAAATAACTGTTATTTGGTGTCTAAGTACTGTGGATGATGTTGCAGTTGGCTGTATGCAGAATGATTTCAATTCTCTGCTGCAAAGCTGTTTGTGTGGCAAAGAGTGATAAGGCACTCTTCCTGGGTTCTGAATGTTCATTGGAGTGAGAGTTCAAATCCAGACTTGTGTAGAAATATTTCATGTGTGCTAACAAACATTTTGTAGCATGTATTTCATAGACCAATTTTATTTATTCAAACTACTTTCCCTTTTACTTATTTATTTTTTTTTTTCTTTTTCTTTTTTATGCCACTGTCCGTGTAGTGTGTGGCATAGTGCAAATAAATGAAATGGAGAAAACAAATGTCAGATTTGTCTGTGCTTATCTCGTTTCTGGGATGCTAAGCAGTGCACAAACCTGGCCCACACAAGAACCAGACAGAACATCTGCAGACAGGGCATCTCTAAAAGTGTAAAGGTAAAAAAGGATACATTGTTGCAATGTGTTTTACATCATGCAATACATGGTGGTTAGCAAGGTTCCCCAGAACCTACAGTCATTGAACCCTTGCAAACCTGCAGTCATTGAACCCTTGCAAACAGGACACAGTCAGTCATTGAAAATGGATACAGTCAATTAATTATGTTGGGCACTGAGCAGACACACTAAGCAGTGTTGTACAGCAGTTAACAATGAAAATTTAAGAATGAGTAGGACATTATGAAACTCTCATCTAACAAGTCCAGTGACAGCAGGTGAAAGTGTAGGGCTGAAATGCAGATAGTCCTGGGTCCTAGTACAGGGTGTGCAATCTATTTTAACTGTTTGCAGTTTATAGCAATGACCTGAAACATATACAAGTGTTATTTCAACTTTCCTGTGGCAACAGGTGTAAGTGTAGAGCTGCTGTACACATTGTTCTGGGTTCTAATACACTATATTCCACATATCTTTACTGCTGGTTCATTTCCAATTATATTCACACTCAGTTATAACACTTTAGATAGTGGAGCTGATATTAATTTTATGTATGAGTGATAAGACACCCTTGTTCTGTTTTCAGATGTATGAGTGAGGGTATACTGTCTGTTATATTTTTGTATGTGTGATTTTGCTATCTGGACTTGGATGGCCTTCACAATTAAATAAGACACATACACAACTGAATCTATTTACAAGAACCTTGTCAGGTCATATGCATACATGTGTAAGACCTCATACTCTCAACTGTTTTTTATGAATGATTCCTATGTTTGAGCAGCACTTCTTCTGTGGCAAAGATGGAAAATCACCGCTGTGGAAAAAATGTTTTGTCCCTTATGCCTAGGTTTGAATCCTATACTTTAAAAATCAATTTTACCAGTGTATGAAGCTAAAAACAAATGTGTCAGGTCATGACATTCATGCCTGCAGTACATGCCTGCAAGCATAAGTCAACTTAGAGGTACCTTACGATTTTCAATATATATTTCCAAGCTGCAACAGCAAACACCCACTAAACTAAGGTCACGTGTCAAATTTACCTTCCAATTTACAATATTTTTTCTTGCCTGCTTGTCATTTCTGCTCTCTACTTAACATCATGCAAACATGGTTGGCAACATTCCTCGAGTTTGCATACTACCAATAAATGCAATAACAGGAATTGTTGGGAAAGCATTACCTGCCATTGCTCTGCATTGGTTATTTGACATTTCTGGAGTTCAAGGGAAAGCTGCCCAGTTTAGGGCACAGAGGTGGGGTGCCCAGCAGTCCAGGATATTTATTGGACTCCTAGTAAAGTGCCACATCAAAAGGCTTCTGCAGGGAGACTATTCTCACACCCAGTGCAAGTACAAAACTTGGAGTAGTTTGGCTCAGACTGTATCCAATGCTACTGGCATTACACACCCTGAAGAACAATGTAGACATCATTTTAAAGAACTACAGTTGTGCAAAAGGGATATCCTCAACCAGTGGTTGAATGAATTGCAAACTGCAGACATCCCACAGCTCTGTAAGTATGACACTAGATAGTATTTACAATATGTAGAAAGCTAAATATAGGCAAGACTGGTATGTATAATGCTCTTCTGTTCTTTTCTGACAGCTAATGCCAAAAGAGAGTTTAACAGACCAGGCCTTGCTGATCAAATGGAGAGGCTGAGAGAAACAAGTGGTATGTATGCAGCACAAGAGATGTATTATTGTAGCTTTAAAAGGTAAATATAAAGGGCCAGATTCAGGAAGCCACCATGTAAGAGTTATAACTCTTACACGGAGGCTGCAGTGAAACTGTGTGATGTCAGCATGTCATGCATATGCATGAGGTGCATAAGGCATGCTGAATCACACTAGTAACTCTTACACGGTCCGTGTAAGAGAGTAGGGGGCGTGTCTGTAGGCTAAGCCCTGCAAGCGGACACGCCCCCCGAAGACTAGAATGGCTGAAAGTAAACAGCCACGAGAGAGGCCATGGAAATGTGCATAAACACACTACACAACACATGCCCCGATAGACCATCACTGTATAAAGTGAAGAGATGTAATAAAATTAAATTAAAACCTTTTTTTTTAAACCCGTAAATGTTTGCTACTGTGTGTGCCCGTGGGTGTGCTACTAGCGCAATCACAGTTAGCAATCAGTGGAAAAGGATATAAGAACTAAATATGCAAAGTAAGCCAAGAAGTAATAGCTTAGCGGTAGAGTTGCCGCCTAAGAGTAGGCAGGCAGGGTTCGAGCCCCACAACAACCTTTTTTTTGTAAATAAGCACTAAAAGCCCCTGACAGTATTGTACATGTAAATGTATTCCCTTTTGTAAAATGGAATGAAACGGAGCATATATTCTGAAGTAACACAATAACAAAAATAGTCAGAAATGTACTGATAGGTAAGCTGCTGTGAGACAGAGTGCCCGTAGCTGAGTAGTGTTTAAAAAGCTGTAAACTGCGTGCCTGTTGCTAGGCATCGGTTTAACAGAGTGAAACTGTTTGCAACTAGCTGTGCTGAGCTGAACATGTGTGTCACTAGCCAATTAAGGTTTATCCCAGCGCACCGCTTGCGGTGCTCCCACAAGCTAACTGCCAGTGCGCATGCGTTAGCTCTGCGCAAACGAGCGCAGACCTGGTTTTAAGTGCTTAAAAGTGCTTTTGGCATGTTTGATTGACAGGTCTCAACTCATTTCTGTCAGGAAAATCAAAAATCAGTTGCCAGATTCGAACCCAGGATACCATGCACTAGAGTCAAGGTACTAAACCACTAAGCCATGACAGCAATACCTAGAAATGCAGAAATAGCATATATATGGGATAAAATCCAGAATGGAGCATGATAAAGCATTTTCAGTGAAGTAGATACAATTCCAAAACGGCCAATCAGAGAAATGTGCGGAAAATCGGCATATATAAGCCCCATAGGCGGGAATACACAGCAGAAACGATTGTAGATCAGAGCTGCAGTCAGAATGAGTGGAGTAGGTGAGGGACGTTGCTTTTGAGCACAGCGTTAGCGTTGAGGAGTCCAGATACATGGTCTGGCTCCTTGTCCACCATCACGAGGCCCAACTCATGCAGGGCCAGGTCTCATGGGGAGCATATAGGGCAGAGGCATGGGACCAGTTGGCTCGTGATCTGACCAGTGCTACTGGCATTCCACGCACTGGTGAGCAGGTCCGTCACCACCATGGACTTGAAACGACGCAAGCAAGACCAGTTGTCCGAATGGATCCAGGAGGCCCGGGATATGCCCAACGCCCACTACTGAGTAAGTTACATTTTACTTATGTATGTAAGGATTTCAACTAGCTGATACCATGGAGATGTGTAGTCCAATATTACTTCTTTTGTATTACAGCTGCAGGTGTCCGCTCTTAATCAGAGATGCATGCCCGTAGGCTGGTGCGGATGCGCCACCGTGCAGGTTAGTAACCCCACCCAGTACTTGTAAATAAATATTATACTGTAGCATGTATCAGAACACTGCAGTGTGTTGATTAAAAGTAATATAATGTGCAAGCAAGATTTGAAAGTCTGCAGGTATGGCTGCAACAAGTTCATCAGTATGCAAGTGTAACTGGAAATATAATTGATAGAATTAAACAGTACTGTCATACAGATGTCCCACCATTAATTAAATATAGTGTAACCTGCAGTAGTCTCAAGAGTACAGCTTCAGAATCTGAGGTAGTCACATGTGAGATATATCCCTTGTTGAAATGCTGAATCATGACAGAAGTGAGGCTGTTGGAAAGTGTTTGAATCACCACTAGTCTAACATGTGAACAAAGCCTAGAAGTAGCAACCTGAACTGTGAATTTGCAGGAAGTGTGAGACTGACAGAAAGGGTCATGTATGAATAAATAAAGTAGTAATAACCCCGGAATATATTAGCCCCAGTGTGTTTCTACAGAACTAAATGCATGTGGGAAGTACAACTTAATATACCAAACTGATTTCAGTGTGTCAGAATCTGGAATGTCTAGCCAAATGCTGTATATGGTGATCACAGTAAACAATTTGCAGATAGAATGAATGATTATCTGACAGACTAAACAGCCATAGTTGTCCCCTGTCCTGTCATCAAAGTGTAGCAGGATGATGTATCTGATCAGATTCAAAATAAGTAGGATAGTGATGTATTTGTAACAGGTGTAGCTTGACACTCAAATAAAATTTATTTTGAAACATCAGCCTCAACTTAATTGTGTACCTATTATAAATGTAAATCAATGTGTAACATATGAATGTGTCATCACTTTCTATCTCCGCCCAACCCTATAATTCCATATAACAACACCCACTAAATAATGGTATGTGAACATTTCATTAATCATGGACATTTGTCCGTTTCAAAATATATGCATGTCTGTTCGTGCATGTGCCCTGTTCATACCTGCAAATCTGATGGCCTGTTGCCATTAATCAACCCTGCATGTTGTTTGACTGTGTATTTCTGTTCAAATAATGCATGTGATATTGATATGCCCTTGTTCAATGGTGTTAATATCTGGGTGTTTGTTTGATGGGAATACCAATGCATGCTGTTACAACTAATCTGAATGGAATACAATGCCACTAACCCAAACTAACATAACTACTCACAAACCTAGAACGCTTGGGAAGGCAGGTCCCAGCGGACCCACCTCTCCCACCTCAGCTGGTGACTGCACCTGGCACTAGTGCCCAGGCGGACCCCTCCAGTGGCCCTGTGCCACCTTCGGGTGGAAGCGCTGCAGGGGATGGGGCCCATCCCCCCTCTGCAAGTGTGGCCGGAGGGGTTCGTCCACTCACCCTCCAATGTGTCCGGTCTGTGGTGCGAAGGGAGATCCAAGACACTGTTCTTGGGCCCCTACGCCAGCTCGAGGCTCGTGTGGCACAGCTAATGGCCCCGGCCGTTGTCCCGCCTACAGCCCCAGCACAGCCCCATCCTGGGCTGTGAAGGAACAGTGGCAACTGCCTATGGGTGGGGATATCAGTTCCACTGTTGCCATCTGTGGGCTCATGCATCTTGGAAATCCCAACCTCCGTCCCCGTCAATTGTGTAACCCCCCCACGTGTGTCATACACCGCCCCTGTATGTCTTGCCTGTCTTGTCTGTTAACCTACCCAACCTACCTCCCCAGCTATACCGACTTCCTTCACCTGACATACCACTCTCACCTGAAAAAAAAAAAGGGAACTCTGTACCCACAAAAAATTACGCCCATACATAGCTGTCCATGTCGCACACATGTCTGCTTGACATTGAAACAGTTAATTACAATTGGCTCTACAACAACTATTAATGTTGTCCTGACACCTCTCTCAGGGGTGAAAGGTTTCTAATGTCTCACCAAAATACATGGAAATGCACAGCTGTTGCTGCCAAAGACATGGGCATCTATGGGCCTTACCTACATCCCTCCTGCAAATCCCACGCTTGTTTCCCTACTGTCTTACCCTCTTTGTGACCCCTTTTCACCACTTTCCTGTCACCCCTTTTTCTTTTCTTTCAAAGAAAATAGCGGTGTCAGGCTTGTGTTAGCGGAGCTCACCGCCAGTGCGCATGCGTGAGCTCCGCGCAAACGAGCGCAGACCTGGTTTAAAGTGCTTAAAAGTGCCTTTATGGCACTTTGATTGACAGGTCCTGTACTCAGTTTGAAAGTTTGCTAAGAAAAATAAATTCCCACTGTCAGTCTCGAACCCAGGACCTTGGTAACATTAGTCTGTATGACCTACCACTAAGCCATGCCTGCTTTACAAGAATACACTGCTAAAATAAATATAACATGTAATAGTAGGAATCAGTATAAAGGCAATATAGGAGATGTACTATCTAAAGCATGTCAGGTAGGGTTTTAATGGCCAAATTACTGGATTCCCATACTAGTTCAGTGTGAACAGAAACAGCCCTGCTACCTGTTAGCTTGTACATAATAATGTAAGGTAATGTACATATGTGAAGGTATGTATATCTACACATACATATATATAAATATATATTAATACATATGAAATATAGTCGTAGGTCTCAGTAGCCATACACACTCACTACAGGAAACAGTGAACATAATTGCAGCAACCTGAATCTGCAACACAGCCTGACCCCTGTGTGACCTACTTACCCTTCTAACTGCTTAAAGGTGGCCTCAGCACTTTGATTGACAAGTCCTGTACTCAGTTTGAAAGTTTGCAAAGTAAAAAGAATTCCCACTGTCAGTCTCATACCCAGGACCTTGGTAACAGTAGTCTGTATGACCTACAACTAAGCCATGCCTGCTTTGCAAGAACACAGTGCTAAAATAAATATAACATGTAATAGTAGGAATCAGTATAAAGGCAATATAGGAGATGTACTATCCAAAGCATGTCAGGTAGAGTTTTAATGGTCAAATTACTGGATTCCCATACTAGTTCAGTGTGAACAGAAACAGCCCTGCTACCTGTTAGCTTGTACATAATAATGTAAGGTAATGTACATATGTGAAGGTATGTATATCTACACATACATATATATAAATATATATTAATACATATGAAATATAGTTGTAGGTCTCAGTAGCCATACACACTCACTACAGGAAATAGTGAAGATATATGCAGCAACCAGAATCTGCAACACAGCCTGTGAGACCTACTAAGCCCTTTAACTGCTTAAAGGTGCCTCCAGCACTTTGATTGATAGGCCCTATACTCAACTCAAAAGCAGAATATGAGCATACTAGTAGGCCCTACCACAAGACCATTGTAACACTAGTCTGTATGACCTACCACTAAGCCATGACTCTCATACAGGAATATAGTGCTAAATAAGTGGAACACGTAATAGTATGAATGAAGATAAAGGCAATATAGTATGTCTACTACCCAAAGCATGTCATCCAGACTTTTATAGTCCCAATTACTGGGTTCCCATACTAGTGTAGTGTTAACAGAAACAGCCCTGCTAATTGTTAGCTTGTACCCAATAATGTCAACTAATGTACATATATGAAAGTATGTATATGTACACAGATATATATATATATATATATTTATATAGCAATACATATGACATATAGTTGTAGGTGTCAGTATGCATACACACTCACTATAGGGAACAGGCAAGATAAATGCAGCAACCTGAATCTACAACACAGCATGAAGCATGGTAGATGTACTAACCTTCACACTCACAAACACTGTCAACAGCATACCAGCATGGTCCACGCCCTACAATCTGAAAGGGCAACGCCTATCTCACATACCCTTTTATAGCAGTATCCTGAAATCACAGTGAGACATGCAATCAGTACACACCCAGCTGCATGCAATTAGCAAATGCTGCCTTACAATTGGTGCAGAGGCCATCACATGGACCTATGCAGATACCTACAAAAGCAATGAGTACCCACACTACACTCATGCAATACATTCATTGCACAAAACCGACAGAGAAAGAGAGAACTTCAAGCAGCACCAGTGACACACCAACAGCTGCCACAAACACAGGTAATGCAAAGTAGCAGGTTAATCCTGTGTATACTGTGACACCTCCAAATGTATCATAGTTCACTATCTATAGGTATGTCCATGAGATAGGTTGTGTGTACATAGTCATGAAATATAAACATATGTAATATTGTTGTACATGTGGGCCATAACTAACACTTCCATAGCTTAGAACACAAGGCCAGTTGTGCATATGATGCAGTAGTTCCCAGGGTCAGTAGAGGTTCCTCCTCATTGGTGTGGGACCACTGTGTATGTATGGCACTGTTCAGGTACATATCCTGTAGTATGGCCAGGGATTAATATCAGTCTGTCATGTGGTGCTATGTCCTCCAGGGGTGAATGTAGCACGTATCCAGGGATACCATTTCGTAACAGTGATGATATGTGTTCTGCAATGATGAGGGTGGCTCTCACCTGGACATGTGAGAGGATAGGGAGGTTACAGTCATCTGGGATAACTAATAACACGTGTGTAGGACAATGGGGGGGGTACCTGCACCTAAACTGTCTGCAACAATGTTGGCAATATCTGTGCATTTGGTGAATGTGAAGCATCTTAACACTGCAGACAACAGATGCCTTCCTGTCATGTGAATCTGCCCTGTGCTGCAGTAGCCTCCTACTATTGTTATACAATATGCCTGTATCTGTAGTCCACTGGACAGGATTAATAAGTGGTGTGCAGTTGTTCTTGGTTAGATAACTGTGTGCACAGTACATGCAGTATGTGGGATGTCTGTGGTACGCATATGCAAAGGTGCTGGCGGTGTGTGTTGTGGCTTCCACTGGCCCAGGGGGCTGCATGGATAGCATCACTGTCATAACTACTGAATAACTGTGTAATAACATGCATACATAGCAAGGTAGTGTACTGTGCTTGTGGTGTTGTTCAGATATGTATATCCAGGCTGAGTAATGTGTGTCCACATCACAGGGTTGGATGGCAGCACACATCCAGTATGTATGGATGAACACCCAGAATGTGTCAGACGTGTCACCTGTGCAGAAGTATCTGGCCATTACCTGTGCATCCCCACAACACACACACATGCAACATATGGCAGATGTACTATAGCAGTACACACATGTTCATAGGTTCATACTAGGCTATCTGCCCGAGGGCATTTACAAGCCTAGCCCATTGTTTTGTGGCTTACGCCACCCCTTTAGTATGGGGAACCATACCCATTATTTTGCTGTGCCTCTGTCGAGCAGTGACACGGAGGTAATCCCTGGGGTATATCTGCAATCTCCCATCCATTGGTCAAGATTTCTCTTGAACAAGGCTAGCGAGGTGCTCTGCCTCACATATACCGTGATTTTGTTCCACAGCATAGGGAGTCTTTGGGTGATGAATCTATCCCTCCAGCATGTCCTAGTAATAGCCGTGTCGAGGTTTAAGTCTCCCGCCCTTGTGGCTCTGATGGATCTAGGTTTTTTAGGTGAAGCATATTCATCAAATCTGGGTTTGACATGGCCTTGTATGTTGGGCAAAGGTCACCTCTGAGCAAGCGGTAAGCGACTGAATAGAACATACATGGACATGCTGGAGGGGCAAATTCCTAACTGAGAGGCTCCCTTCACTCTGTAATGAGCTCGAACAGTTGAGAATGAACAGTTCATAGGTTCATACTACGCTATTTGCTCTAGGGCATTGGTAAGCCTATTAGAATGTGTTTGTCTTTTGCCACCCAATCACATCTTATGCTGCTATGCCCTTGTCCGACTTTAGTATACTTTGCCTCTGTCTAACAGCGACATAGAAGTGATACCTGGGGTACACCTATGATCTCCATCCACTCATCCAGATTCCTATGGAAGAGAGTCAATGAGGGACTCTGCCTAACCAGTAGTGTGAGCTCATTACAGAGTGAAGGGAGCCTCTCGGTTAGGAATATGCCCCTCCAGCATGTCCATGTATGTCAGTGCTGAGGTCCAGCTCTCCTGAGCATGTGGCTGTATGGGACTCTGATTGCCTGAGGTGCATCACGTTCATTACTGCTAGGTAGGACATGGCTGTATATGGCATGCACAGATTGCCTCTGAACAGGCAGTATGCCACTGAGTCCAGCTGGATTCACTTTACCTGGGCAGCATATGACATCTGTGTGAGCCATTGACTTCCCCTTGATGATGTACTGTTGTCCTGTACCAGTTGCTGTAGGTGTCTGGTTAGGTACATCCCAAAAGGTGCATTGTACGCAATTATAGGCCTGATGATGGATGAGTACAGAGGCACAATGACCTCCCCTGCCATACATGTGAATCAGTCATGATTAGCTGGGCTATATAACATGTCTGTCAATCCACGTTGGCCATGTGGTAGACAAATGACAGACCGCTACCATGTTTCTTCCCCAGGTCCCCAACTACATCTTCTGTACTCAATGGCCTAACACCTATGTTGTACTGTGCCACCAATGTCGAGGTGGGAATCTGCATTGAATACTGATACTCCCTCCCTTGTTCAAGTGTTGTGGCCGACAAGAATGGTAACAGCTATAACATGGTAGTACTGGTGTGCTCCTGTGAAACCTGAAACAGGTTCATGTTACTGCACAGATATCGATGTCCAGAATGCTAGGTAGGGTTTTGGGTGCGTGCATCCTTGGGTCTAGACGTCCAGTGTTGAGTAGCATCACTCTTACTTCCTCATCCTTTGTGATACAAATGGATGTGGGTTTGCCTTATGAGCCTTGCCTAATACAGGCACTATGGGTGTAGCAGGAGGCTCCGCCAAATGTCAATAGGACAGGGGTGACAGGTGCAAGCTGTCCCTAGCAAAGCATACCACCCCAAGATGGCAGGCATTGGCACATCCGTGAATGACACCAGTATGTCAGTCAATTGTTGGAAGGGATCATCGTGCCTTGATATTGTGGCATTGTTCTAGGTGAGGGTAGGATGCTACTCAAGGTCAGGGTCAAACTGTCTCAGGCTACGTGCTCAGAGAGCTCTGTAATGTCTCATGTCATGTAGTCCAGGGAGGAATGTGTCAGGCCATTCACAGCAGCATGGACATTGACTGAGTCATACCTGTACCTGCCTTGGGGTTACCTGACTGTTTGTGTTATGTGGCAGTTCATAGTGCCTGACAGGCTGCACACCGTGACCCTCACCTCGTTAAGCCTGGTGAACATGATGTGAGTGTGCCTGATGATAGAGGCACCTAGTACAGGTGTATGAGGTGTGTTGTTAACTGTTAATGGCTGTGAGTGTTCAGCACATTGGCTTTGTGTGATATGTGTTGCACATGTTCGTTTATGTGGTAGTGGTTGCCTGGATGTCTGCTTAGGAGGTCTCTGCTGCATAGGCAGAGCTGTGGTCTGAGCCTACAAGTATGATCATGTGTGATCATGTGTTAGGTCCGCTGTTGTGGTAGGTCTACATGAGACTGGAAGTGTAGTGAGTGATCCCCTTTGCCACGTGACTGGTTATGGCGGTATTGACTAGACAGAGCCTAGCCTCCAGTCTGGTATATGGTTGCATCACTCACATGAGTTTGAATTTGTTGTTAGGAGGGGGGGTTGTCTGTGTACATGCATCTGTTCTAACATTGTCTCTGGAGTACCACACTCACCAGCTGGACTGAGGAGGGAACTGACAACTGACCTCTGGACATGCTAGAATACTATTGTGAACTCTGTAATCACTAATGATTGAAAACAAGGTCCAGTGGGGAGTGAGGGTGTACTGACATTACCTACAACTGCTGACTGATATAAAAGCATCAGTGAGCAAACGCCAGGTAACCTAAGTGCAATGTGTCACAATGAAGTAAATGCAACAATGACAAGCAGCCACTTGCTGTCATGTGTAACATGGAAGTACGTACAGTAAGCAATGCAGATAACAGTAGTGAGTCACAGATGTGTTGCAAAGATGTGTACTATGTGGATGTAGCATACCAGTGAAATAACAAGCTAACAGATAACAAGCATATAAACAAAGGTAGATGCAGGAGGCCTGGATGTAGTGTTTGCTACAACAAACAAGGTGTAGCAATGTCAGTAAGATACAGCTCAGATATGCAGGCACTATAAACCTGAAACCAGATGTCCCCAGCTATGAATGGCAGAGTACAGCCTATTGTCACACATGAGAGCAGACCACAAACCTCGTTAATGTTAAATAACTGGCCTGAAGGCCAACTGCCCATACCAGAAGTAATACACTTGTACACTGGGCCCACAATCAGCAGTTCCCAACTTCAATGGATGAAAGATATGTGTCCTGCCA
Organism: Protopterus annectens; assembly: GCF_019279795.1. Taxonomy (NCBI): domain Eukaryota; kingdom Metazoa; phylum Chordata; order Ceratodontiformes; family Protopteridae; genus Protopterus; species Protopterus annectens. The sequence continues at coordinate 787,385,027 of NC_056728.1, read as the reverse complement.
CCACAGTGCTTGCCACCAACCTCCCTAATGTAAAACAACTGGTCTGAAGGCCAAGTACTTAGTACAAATGACATAGAATGATATCTACACTGTAATCAGGTTTTAACCAATCAGTAATAAGTAGAAGTTAACACTACCTGTATAGAATGTGTACCATGTATTGTTGAGATACTATGCTGATAACCTGTTTGTGTACCTTTCCAGATAGACATGGCACCTAAAACGAATCCTGCCTACTCTGCTGCAGAGGATGACGTGATCCACCAGAGCCTGGTGCGTGACTATGCCATCCTGTTCTCACGCACCACCCAGAATCAGCAGGAGAGGTCTGCACTGTGGCAAAACCTTGTTAGCAGGATAAATTATGTTGGCATGCATGATAGGACATATGAGCAGGTGAGACATCACTGCAGTGATTTGATAAGAAATGCCCGCCAGCGTGCTGCAGATATCCGCAGGCAACAGGCTGCCACAGGTGGGGGGGTGGCCACATCCCCCTCACCAGACAGGAGGGCTACTGCTAAGTGTTGTGGATCCAGCCCCAGAACAACAGCAACCATCATGCATCCTGATGGAGGTTGGATCCACACAGCAGCAAGACAGCGAGCGTGCAGGTAAGATGCCATATTCATTTATTGTTATTACTTTTACATTTGTTGACCCAGATAGTCTAGCTGGATATAAGTTCATTTTCAGTAGAGGCCTGTGGAGAAAAGCTCCACACATAACGTAATAAAGGCAGACAGACAAGTTGTCATTACAGACAGCCAACATAATAGAATTGTACACCAGCCTGTTAATTAAATCAACATACATGTAAGGAAGTCAACCAGTTTAGAGTCATACACAATGTACCGTTGGTTTCAAAGCAATCCTACCTAAAGCATAATGGTTATGCAATAAGGCAAAAGCCATATACATAATAGTTAGGGCTCAGAAGGGTAGAGAAGTAGAAGGAGTATGACAGATACAATGATATGGAAGAGGCAGGAGTCAAGAAGGGAAGTGAGGAAAAGAAGGAAGACAGTCAAGAGGAGGTGGGAGGGATGGGAGAAGTAGGTCAGAGCATAGAAGGACATCAAGGTGAAAGAAACAGGGTAGAAGCTAGTTTCTATGCACAATGAGGGGTTAAAGGTGAAGAGAGGGTAGGGAGAGGGACGTTAGCCTGACTCCAAGAAGAACAAAGCCAGTGGGTTTGGAAGTACAGTTTGAGTTGACGTTTGAAGAGAGGTAAGGGTGAGATTAGAGTTAACTCCTGGTATGTACATATGACTGTTCTGTACGCTGTTACTTCATGCACGATAAGGTGTGCATGTGGTATGTATCTGTCATCATGATATATATACAGACATGATGTGCAGCTGATGTGTATAAGGGAACTAGTGTACTACTGTACTGTATCATGTGCAATGAATGGCACACATGTGCCCACTGACATTACTCTCTTCACACTTCCAGGTCCCTCCCATGTAGCAATGAGGCAGGCCATACATGCTGGTGAGTCTTTTAAAATTATCTGTAAAACAATTTATAAAACTAGGAAGAGTAGTGTAACTCTGTAGTAGACATGCTGGTGACTGTGTTCACAATAACTGTAATTGACAGGTAGTAAATTGAGTAGTGTAACACGGTACTGATGTGTGTGTTTACTGTGGGTGTGCATGTGTGCAAGTGTGCCTGTGCCCAAGTGTGCATGTGTGTTAGTGTCCATGAGTGCATGTGTCCATTTCTGAATGTGTGCATTAGTATTGAAGTGCATCTCTTTGAAATATGTATTGAGACTGTAATCTGTGTTCCATGTTTTCCTCCTGTAGGTTCTGGTGCTGCTCTGGTGACCTGCAGCAGGGAACCTGAATCTTGTGCCCCAGGTACTGATGATGATGAAATGTCTGTAATGGTGCAGGAAGGTGTGTCTGGGTCCGCCATTGGTCAGCCAATTGACAGTACACAGCTTTCAACCCCGTCAATGCGCACAGTCATCCTGCCGTTACATCCTTTGTCACCATTGTCCCTAGGTGATGGACAGTCAGCAGTGGGCATAGATCAGGGTAATGTGGTACCTGTGGTACATGCATCCTCACAAGGCAGCCATGTGCAGAGGCCTCCAATGGTACCACGCAGACAGTCACCCATGGGTTCTCGTGGGGGCATCCGTGGCCGTACTGCCTCTGGCCGACGTGCCCAAGGAGGTATGTCAACCTCCACTATGTTTAGAACTGTCATACAGGCACAGGCACGTATGGAAAGGTACACCAGACAGGGTCTGAGAGAGCTGAGAGCATGTCGCATAGCCATGACAGACGGCATGCATGATGTTGCGAATGCTATCCGTAACTTCACAGATGTCGCTGACAGACGCTGTGGGGCATAGATCAGCTGCTCCACAACCAGATGTCCATGGGCCAGGGCAATGGTGTGCGTTTGCGACGCCGACGGCGGCCGTATGCCAGCAAGAGCACCAGCTGGCAGTGGCCGCGGACGATAACAGGCCCACTCGCGCACCTCAAGTGCCAGCACCAGCCCCAGCAATGCTGGGTCTGTGCTGTCATCCAGACGCCCCAGGAGACCACGTGCACGTGGCTCTGGACAGTCCCAGCAGGGAACTGTGTCCAGTCAACACACCCCTGCTTCCGATGACAGTACCCAGTCTGGGTTAGTACCGGATACGGCCCGTAGCACCCCTGCCAGGCACAGGTACCGTGTCCGTGCCCACAGACACTGATCTGGATGACCTGACAGGTGCAGTCTGTGGCTGTCCACAAAACCCTGTACATGGCAGCCATTATGTGGGACTGTGTGCGTGCTTACACACATGCAGAAACCTGGAAACCTAACACCTAGGGCAAACACATACACACACACACACTGCACCAACAATGGTCCACCCTGTACTGCTGCCCCTCACAAACACACATACACACACATGTCAATTGGTGTTACCAGTGGCCGGCTTGGGCATACCTAACCCACACCCTGTGCATATGATGACACTGTGCCACCTCCTGCATACTACAACATCGGTGCAGGTAAAGGTAAACACGTTGCTGATGCACAGGGTGACTACATAGATGTGTATAAGTAGTAACATGTTGGTAACTGTTGACTGTTGCAGTATAAATGTGTGTATATCCCAGCAGTCCTGCTGCAGTAACTGTATGAATGTCCTCAATTGTTATCTGCACCCATACTACTTAACAAAGTGTACCAGCTGCACACCATCACATGCTAACATTGACTATGGCAATGCGCATATTGTGCTGTTATGTAGATTCAGCTACATGTATCTGTTCTGTCACACATGCATCTATACACACCCTGCTACCCACACAGATGCACACACTCACCTGCCATTCCCATTATTTATCACCCTACATGAGTAGCTGTTGATAGATGACAGGTACACATTTCAGAAGTGCACTATGTTGTTTACTACTGGCATCCCCTTCTCTACCTGTACTCATAGGGTTCAGGCAACCTCATCAGTTGGAAGATGTAATGTGCATCAGGTACTGTAGTACCCTGATTGCCACAGCAAACATGTTTCCCATATTGTAATGCACACACAGACACATCCCACATCCACACACTTGCCACATTCAGGCTTCAGAACACTATCTAGGTATATTCAGGTACATGTGCGTGTTACAGTAGCATGTAACACTATACTGAGTACTGGCAGTTACTTGTCTGTTGTCATGTTGTCTGTATAGAATAAAAGAATTGTTTGATTATCCTACTCCGTTTTGTGGACATTACTTGAAGAAGTGTTACCTTACATGTGTTATCAGTACCACCACCTTCTGTTTTGTAATTTTGTTTGTATAGGGTGCTATCAATATCACTGCTTGTTAAGGGTAATGACCACCCTGCAGTGCATAGCCCCATGTGGCAAAAGCCACATCCCACCCCATCATTGTGCACACACACTAACCCCACCAACGGTAAAACACATACTTTCCATTTGCAAGATTCAAACCCATACCTAACTGTGCAATGACAGTAGAAACAGACACATTAGCAGAGTGTGCGATTTGCAGTAGTTGGAGAAATCCTTACTAATGCTGTACTTAGAGGGTGCTGACATCATCTGTGTGTAGGAGGAGGGATGTGCACCCTGTAGTGTGTTCTCCCAGTTGGCAAAGGCAGTTAACCCTCCCAGCATAGTGCACACACATAAACCACACTCATACATTCCCTTTGCAGGATTCAAACCCCTACCTAGCTATGTTAAGACACTACAGACGGACGCATTAGCACAGCGAGCTATTCGCATTACTGGGGGATTTCTTTTCCCCTGATATACTTATAGGGTGCTGACATCATCAGAGTCTAGAAAGTTGTGGTGTGTTTTCCCAGTTGCCAAAAGGGATGTTTCTTTCATACACACTTACCCCCCCTTCACACACACTTACCACCTGCTGGATTCAAACCCCTGCCTAACTATGTTATGACACTACAGACGGACGCATTAGCGCAGCGCGCTATTCGCATTACTGGGGAATTTCCTTTCCCCTGATATACTTATAGGGTGCTGACATCATCAGAGTTTAGAAAGTGGAATGATCATCCTGTGGTGTGTTTTCCCAGTTGCCAAAAGGGATGTTTTTTTCATACACACTTGCTACCTGTTGGATTCAAACCCCTACCTAACTATGTTATGACACTAGAGACGGACGCATTAGCGCAGTGTGCTATTCACATTATTGGGGAATTTCCTTTCCCCTGATATACTTATAGGGTGCTGACATCATCAGAGTTTAGAAAGTGGAATGATCATCCTGTGGTGTGTTTTCCCAGTTGCCAAAAGGGATGTTTCTTTCATACACACACTTACCCCCCTTCACACACACTTGCCACCTGTTGGATTCAAACCCCTACCTAACTATGTTATGACACTAGAGACGGACGCATTAGCACAGCGCGCTATTTGCATTATTGGGGAATTTCCTTTCCCCTGATATACTTATAGGGTGCTGACATCATCAGAGTTTAGAAAGTGGAATGATCATCCTGTGGTGTGTTTTCCCAGTTGCCAAAAGGGATGTTTTTTTCATACACACACACTTACCCCCCTTCACACACACTTGCCACCTGCTGGATTCAAACCCCTACCTAACTATGTTATGACACTAGAGATGGACGCATTAGCACGGCGCGCTATTTGGATTACTGAGAGAATCCTTTTCTCCAATATACTTATAGGGTGCTGGCATCATCAGAGTCTAGAAAGTGGAATGATCATCCTGTGGTGTGTTTTCCCAGTTGCCAAAAGGGATGTTTCTTTCATACACACTTACCCCCCTTGACACACACTTGTCACCTGCTGGATTCAAACCCCTACCTAACTATGTTATGACACTAGAGACGGACGCATTAGCACGGCGCGCTATTCGGATTACTGAGAAAATCCTTTTCTCCAATATACTTATAGGGTGCTTACATGATCAGTGTCTAGAAAGGGGGATGAGCATCCTCTGGTGTGTTTTCACATTTGCTAGGGGTAACATTTGGACCAAGTGTGTGAGCATGCCCAGTTCAGCCTTCCTGTGGCATGTTGTGTGAAAGATGTCTCATTTATCTAAGTGTGTGAGCATGCCCAGTGTGGGCTTTACATATGTTGAACTCTGCAGCCCATCACATTTGTGGATGAGTGTGACCTTCAACAAATACCTGAAGTTTATGGTTGTGTGTTCTGTGCCATGTTGTGTAGTTAATGTCCTAATGCTTTTTGTGTGAACAAAACAGGGAGTATACTGTGCCTGCAGGTTTTGCATGGGATACTTTGCACACAATTGTCAACATCCGTTCATACTGACCTAACACTGTAGCACTGTCTAGTGTAGTGTTTCAGTACTTTCACTGTGGTGGTCAGTATCCTGGCCTTTAGTCCTATCACTGCTTTACATTTCCATAGTGTGCACAACAGCCTGGTTAGGGTCCAGTTGTGCACATCTGCACAAAGGCAGTGCCTCTACAGACCCTGTTAATTGCTGCCCCATAAGCTTAACAAGTGTAGTCTGCAAATCTATGGAGAGGATCATAATTGAGCTCATAAACAAAGATATAGGGGACATGCAGACATTGTACCCATCCCATTTTGGCTTGGTCAGGGGCAGATCATGCCATTTGTACTGGGTTGACATCTTCAAATTGGTCACTTAGGCCATTGTTGGGGAAAGGCAGTCCATACAGCCTACCTTGGCCTTGCAACACTTTCAACACAATACCCCACTCAGGTATTGTGGAAAACCCTAACAACTGAAATGTAAACCCATATGTCACAAGATGGGTTGCAAACTGGCTTAAGGACGGGACCCACAGGGTTAGAGTTGCTGGCACTATGTTAGACTCCAGGCTGGTCACAGGTGGTGTCACACAGGGCTCAGTCCTTGGCCCCCATTGTTTGTCATGTACTTCCCAGAAGTACAGGCCAACATGGGAGGACTTTGGATGACAATGTTAGCAGATGACTGCACACTGGGCACCATAGTGGACAGTGCATCACACACAGATATCCTTCAGAAGGGACTCACAGTAACTGATAGCTGGTGCCAGGGCCATGGCTTGAAGTCAGAGTGCACAACATGTGTAGACATACCCTTCAGGAAAAGCAAGGTGACCCCAAGCTACCATATAGGTGGCAATCCTCTAAGCACAGAGGAGGTTATCATGGACCTGGGGACCCAGGTTAACAGTCGCCATTCTTCTGAGACTCACATTGCTAAAGTGGCTAGGAAGACCTTCTACATTGCCCACCTGATCAGGCTGGGATTCACATCCAGATCTAGTGGGTCATTGTTCCCCTGTACTCTTCACTTATCAGACTGGTGATCGAGTCGAATGCCCTATTCTGGCTGTATCTCACACAACATCTGCAGCAATTGGAGACACCCTGACTGTCCCCCACCTAAAGGATCAAGGAACCCCAACAGCTGTCATATGCTGCCAGATTGACGACACTCACACTCTATTCACTCACATACCGCCTGCTTAGAGGTGACATGTGCCTGACATGCGAGGCCATGTCCAAACAGAGATTAATGGGCATGCTCCACCTCAGACTCAGAAGATCCACCTGAACCACTAGTGCAGGTGACTTACACCTTAGCAGGGATGTATGTTGGACATGTTGGAGGGATGGAGTTATCACTGAGACTCCCTATGCTGTGGAATACAATCCTGGTCCATTTGAGGCAGAGCACCTTGCTGGCTGTGTTCAAGAGGTATCTTGACCTAATGCTAGTCGGAGAATGTGTTTGTCCATCAACACATTGTAAGCGTGGTTCGACATGTCATATGTCTTGTTTAGTATACTGTGCCTCTGTCTACCTGTGACATAACATTGATACCCAGGGTAAACCTCCCATCTCCCATCCACTCATTAGGATTCCTGTTGAGGGGACTCAACCAGTGTCTCTATGGACAACCTGTACTGGTAGTTTACTCATGTGTGGGGTGGCTTCTGTGTTTTGGATAATGCAGTACAGCCTGTCCTATATATGTCAGTGCTGGGGTTCAGGTCCCTCATGTGCATAGCTCCCTGCCATTCAGATTGTACAAGGTGCAGCATGTGCATTGATTCCAGCTTGGACATGGCTTTCTACATCAGGCACAGCTTGCATCTGGGTGGACAGCATGGCAGTGTGTGGAGCTGCACTCTGTTTAATCAGACTACACATTACATGTGTTCCAGCTCTGTCATACTCCTGGTGAGGTACTGTTGTGGACTTTACAGGCGCTGGATGTGTGTGCATGAGGTACACCCACAGGGCTGTTGTGGTCATTTCTAATGCTGATGAAAGATAACTGCAGAACCAGAATGACCTCCCTTAGCTAGATGTCAGACAGCATGGACCATACAATCATTAACTGAAAACAGGACCCTCTCCACAAAGGGAAAGTGTCCTGTCTGGTGGACCCCAGCCATAAACAAACTGTATGACAGATGAGGGTTACTAATGCAAGACAGAGCTACATCTCCAAAAGGGAAGACAGCTGTGATCAGCACTGGTAGAAAGCTACATTATCTCATAAAGACATGCAAGGTCAACTTGGGGACATAAATCACCAAAGACAATGAAGGTAACCACACTGCTTTCTTCAGTTATGTCAGACACCTGGTTGTGAACCCTCGGATATGCTCAGAGTTGGTACACAACAACATATATTCCAGTGACCTGACAGATATTGGCAACATTCCGGGACAGCTTCAGTGCGATTTACCCCCTCCCTCACCCCCAAAACAAGATAGTTATCACTGCTGTATGTAACCTCACTGTCATCTTGGATGTCCATGTGAGAGCCACACTCAGCAAAGACAAGTACACAGCATCCATGGGACCTGCTGGTATCTCCAGTTGCATGCTATGTGAACTCCAGAAGGGGCTGGACCCATATATACAACTGCTATTTAACCTTAGTCTTGCTACAGGATATGTACCTGAACACTGGCATACGGCAACAGTGGTCCCACTCCACAAGGGGATGCCTCCACAGACCATGGCAACTACCACCACACAGGCTTAACCAGCCTTGTCTGCAAAGATATGGGAGGAGTCATGGAGCTCTTACACAGACACATTACTGACCTACGGACCCTTGTTCCCACCTAGTTCAGCTTTGTACAGGGCAGATCCTGCCTTTTGCACCTTTGCACCCGAAAAGTACCTACCATGAAGATCAGGGTTCTTCAACACATGTCATATGATTCCAGAATAGAGGAAGTCCAGCTTTGTTCAGTGTCATACCGCATACTTACAGGTGACCTATGCCTGACATACAAGACCATGTCCAATCAGGATTTGGTGGACATACTCCACTGCAAGCAATCCAAATCCACCAGAGCCATGAGAGCTGAGTATTTGAACCTCAGCACATACATGTATAGGACATGCTGGAGGGACAGAGTCATAACTCAGAGGCATCTCACACTCTAGCAGAGTATCCCAGTTCATGTTTGACAGAGTCCCTCACTGACTCTCTTCAGGAGACATCTGGACAACTGCATATGAGACAGAGGCACAGACTAGACAGAGACACAGTCATGTTATTCAATTACGTAAGGGGTCATAATGTGTCACTACTAAGTCAGAGGCACAATATTCAGAATCTATTCTGTACACTTATTACCACTATAAGGTGGCAATAGCCACATCACTATGGCTAGGCTTATACATGCACTAGGGCAGATAGCCTAGTAGTACACTATGACACTATGAAACACCGGTGTATGTGTAGCTATTGTCAATCAAACAGTATGATGTGGCTTGGGGGCTTGATATCTCCCTGTATTCCAACATTGTTTTGTCTATTCCTTCTAGCATGTCTAGGGATCAGTTGCTAGTGTCCTCTCCTGCTCAGCTGGTGAACCTGGGAATATTGAGGCACTGTTACAGTTGCCTCATGTACACTGACAACCCTCTCCTTCTGCCATAAAACACACATACATGTGAGATGCAACTATATATCCCACGTGGAGGCTGAGCTCTCTCAAGATAGCACTAGCAAGACCAGAGAGGGTGAAGGTAACCACACACACATCTTTAATCCAGTCTCACATGGCACTGTCACAACTTAAGATCATACACATAGACACACAGAGATACTCGGAGGCTCTGATCAGAAGTCTACCAGAATGGCGGTGGCCACCACAGCAGACACTCACACAACTGCCTCCACAGGGCACAGCACATGCAACACATTGACCACAGAGTTGGTGTGCCAAACCGCCACAGCCCTTAAGGCCAAACACAATGCCGGACACACTTGTCATAGGTGACTCCATAGTCAGACACACTGATGTCCCACTCACCAGATCAGGTACAGAGGAGGTCACAGTAAGCTGCCTATCGGGCACTGGAATCCACCACATAATGCAAGCACTCAGGTCACTAAACTGCAAGTACAGGTCTGACCCAGTCATAATCCATGCTGGTGTGAACGACCTGAGATGTACCTCCCTGACTACATGGAAAGAGACATAGAGGATCCCTCTGATTATGTAGGCCAGGCAGGTATGACCCTGACCTTCGGCAGTATCCTACCTTCACCAAGTATGATGCCACATAAACAGAGACAAGATGATCAGCTGTAGTATTTTGCTTAGACTATGGTGTCATTCTAAGGGGGTCCAATGTCTGTCTGCCTGGGATAACATGCTGGACAGGCCACGGTGATTTGCAAGGGACGGCTTGCACCTGTCACCCCTGGGCTTCCGGATTTCAGATGATGCTCTTCCCACCCCCATTGTGCCTTTTTTATGCAAGACTCAGATTCTACACCTACCACCCTAGAACACAGTAAAGGAAAGACACTAAGGGTAATGCTGCTCAATGCCCAAGGTCTCAACCTCAAGCTGAACACACTCTATGCCCTTCTCAGTATGTAGCACATTGATGTCTGTGCTGTGCCTGAAACCTGGTTCACAGCTTCTGACAGCACCCCGGCACTATCGGGTGTTACCTCATATCATGCATTCTGGCACCAGCATCCCGACAACACCAAGAAGGATGGTGGGTGTCCATATTCATCAAGGACACCCTCACCTCATGGTTGGTGGCAACACACGATGCATCAGAGACCATCCAGGTGCCAGTGACCGTAAGGGCAAGACTGCTCTGCAGTTTGTAGCATGTTACATGCCACCCGCTCAAACTCAGGTACCTCACACAGCTATCCTGAAAACACTGAAGGGGATAAATGTATCTCAAAACACCATCCTACTGGGTGATTCCAACTATCCACATATAGACTGGGATCACTAATCATGCCACAACACTCTAACACAAAGGTTCCAAGAGTTCATACACTGAAATGCCATGGAACAACTGGTCCCAATCCCCTCAAGTGGAGGCAACATACTAGAACACATCATCATGAACATGGGGTCACACTGTTCAACACCAGACATATAACCATCATTGGTGAGATCAGATCATGGACTATTCTCAGTGGGAGTCCACATCCCACCCACACCCCAGATGGGAAATGAAACGGTGAAGACCTTCTCAAATGTCGACTTCACATTTCTGAGGACTGGTGTGGTCTCTTTCAAGGCCCCCAGGCCAGCAGACACAATTACCCAAGCCACTGTATCACTTAGAAATGCCTTCTACCAGCACCTCCAGGACTGCATGGTTCAGGCAATCCCAAATAATAATGACTCTTTGTACCACAGGCAAGCATCCAGTCTGGTGGACCCTAGCCATAAACAAGCTGTACAACACAAGGAAGGAGCTACTACAAGATAGAGCGTAATCCGTGGGGAAGGCACCCCTGCTCATTGTGAGTAAAACACTGGGTTCCCCATACAATCATCCGAGGCATGTTTTGAGAGTAAACCCACTCAGGACTCCAGGGACAATCATGAGGCCTTTTTACCTATGTTTGAAACCTGGGAGGAAACTCCCAGATATGCTCAGACTTAGTTCAGAATAATGTTGATATCACTGCACCTACAGACATTGGCAACATACTGACTGACAGGTTCAGTGCAGATTTCTCCCCCCCTCCCCCCAACTGGGGGTATGTACACCAGAGGATTGTAGCCCCCCCAAACATCTCCACTGCTGGGGTGGGAACTGCTCAATCCAAGGCAGAAAACACTTTATCCATGGGACCAGATGGTGTCCCCAGTTGTGTGCTCCATGAACTCAATGAGTAATTACACCCACAGTTAGGGCAGCTGTTTAATCTTAGCCTCACCTCAGGATATGTTCCCAAGGAGTGGCATACAGCAATGGTGGACCCACTTCACAAAGGAGGTGCCTCCACCAACCCCAGAAACTACCATCCCATCAGCTTGACAAGCCTGTTCTGCTAAGCTATGGAGAGGATCATAATGGGAATTCTAAATGAAGACATAGGGGACTTGCAGACATTGGATCCAATCCAGTTTGGCTTTGTCAAGGGCAGATCATGCCTTTTAAACTTGGTTGACTTTTTCAAAACACTCACCCAGGCCATTGTCGTGGGCAAGGCAGTTCACACAGCCTACCTTGACCTGGCAAAGGCTTTCGACACAATACCCCACTCAGGTATCATTGAAAACATCACCAGCTTAATTGTGAACCCATACATCACAGCATGGGTTGCAAATTGGCTAAGTGACGGAACACACAGGGTCAAAGTTGCTGGTGCCAGTTCACACTCCAGAGCTGTCACAAGTGGTGTCCCACAGGGCTCAGTCCTGGGCCCACATTTGTTCAGTATCTACTTTTCAGAAGTACGAGCAAACACAGGAGGATTATGCCTGACAAAGTTTGAAGATGACTGCAAACTGGGAAGCATAGCTGGAAACCCATCTGACACAGACATCCTTCAGAAGGGTCTCATAGACACAGATAACTGGTGCCACGGCCATGGCCTTACATTAAACACTAAACAATGCATAGCCATACCCTTCAGGAAGAACAAGGTTCCCACTACTTCCCATCTAGGTGGCAATCCTCTAAGCACAACGTAGGTTATCAGGGACCTGGGCACCCAGGTTGACAGTGACCGTTTGCTTGACACTCACATTGACAGGGTAGTATGTAAGGCCTTCTACATTGGCGACATCATAATGCAGTGATTCACATCTAGATCAAGGAGGTCATCGTTCCCTGTACTCATCACACCAATGATTGCATACACTGCCCCATTCAGATTGGATGGGCCCACAAATTCCTCGACAGGAGGTGAAAGGGTCTCAAACATATTTCTTATGCTGCCCGACTGAAGGAATTCCAGCTGTATTCAGTCACTTACTGACTGCTCAGAGGTGATCTGTGCCTGACATACAAGGCTATGTCCAACCCAGACTTTATGAACATGCTTCACCTCAAGACCTCTACATCCATCAGAACTACAAGGGCAGGAGACCTAAACCTCAACACAGATATTAATAGGATGTGCTGGAGGGACAGATTCATCACCCAGAGAGTCCATATGCTGTGGAACAACATCCTGGTACATGTGGGGCTGAGCACCTCACTGGCTTTGTTCAAGTGAGATCTTGACCAATGGATGGGAGATTGCAGGTATACCCCAGGGATAACCTCAGTATCACTGCTTGACAGAGGCACAGCAAAATAATGGGCATATCCATCAACTTGCAGGGATGGCAGACGCCACAAAACTCTGGCCTAGGCTTATTAATGCCCTAGGGCAGATAGCCTAGTATGAACCTATGGACATAGGCCTGGGGCAGTTCCTGCTATTAGGACAGTGGTCTGCAGCAGGCTATATAGTAGTAGTCGGTTTTAGCCATTGTTTTTTGACCATGGCTATTCCATGTTGCTTCTTGTTGTGGTACAAACATGGGTGTGTGTTTATCCATGCTATTTATTGCTAGACACCCTCATTTTGTATCTTGTTCCATGTTTTTGCACATGTACATCACTGTATGACGTGCAGCTGTTTCCACAGGGTCATATGCGGATATGGATGTTAGTTGGGGTCCTCAGGTGTGCATATTGTACATGATATTACATTACTTAACACATGGCATTCATGCCTCAGGTGGTGCTGCAGGGCCACCTCTGTCGGATACACATACTACACTCCCTGTACATTTGGAAGCAGGTTGTGTCATGTTAGGCATCCCTGTTACTGTATGAGTGAGTCAGAGCGGGTATCAGTCCCAGTGTTCCTACTGACCAAGCGTATGTGCTATCGTTGCCTCTTTGCCAAGGCCAGGGCATACTGGGCACGCCTCCTTCTGCCTACTGGGACAAGGTCAGGTTGTTCCTCCTCCGAGTCACCCCCGCCTGTGGTGGCCTTGGCAATGGTGGGGATGTTTGGCCCAGCCCTGTGCTGGTCCTGCTGCAGCTGTTTCCGCAGGATCATATTATGTAGCATAGCACATATCATGATCATTTGGGTACATGTAGTTGGTGTGTACTGCAAAGCTCCACCAGATGTGTCCAAAAACCAGAACCATGACTTGAGCAGCCCAAACACACGCTCTATGATATTACGTGTTTGTGCGTGTGCCTCATTATGGTGTTCCTGTTCAGGTGTGTGTGCATTTCTGATGGGTGTCATCAGCCACGGCTCAAGTGCATAACCTGCATCCCCCACTAGGTGTCCGTGTGGGAAGTCCCCATTGGCAAATGATTGGTACAGCTGCGTCAGATGCCAGATGTGGGAATCGTGGTAGCTCCCAGGGCAGCCAGCACACACATTCATTATTATGCCCTGGGCGTCACACACGACCTGGCAGTTGATGGAGGGGTATCCCTTGCGGTTAATGTAGACTCTACCCGCTCACCGGCTGGTGCTTTGATGCATATGCGTGCAGTCTATTGCACCCAGCACCTCAGGGTATCCCGCTATTTGCTGGAAGAGACGCATATTGCTGGCCACAACTTCACGGTCATTAGGGACATATATATGATCACTGACATGTGGTGACATGGCATCCAGGAACTGGTGCAGTACCCTGGAGGCTGATGCCTGTGATATCCCCATCATATCACCAGTTGGTCTCTGGAAGGTACCTGTTGCTAGTATTCTTAGGCCAACACATACCTTGGTTTCCACTGGGATGGGTTCCCCTCTGTTGGTTCTGTGTGTGAGGTGTGGCCTGCACAGCTCAACAATCTGCTGCAGGAGCTCTCTGTCCACTCTATAGCGCTCTACTATCTCCAGCTCATGTAACCCATGGTAGGTGACCCTGGGCCTGTATACTCTTCTCCTTCTCCTCACTCTGGGTTGTCTGTCAGCATCTGCATTGTCACCACCCTCAGCAATTTGCCTATGCCTGATTATAATAGCCATGGCAGCCCCTAGCATTTCTGCTCTGAGTTCAGCTTTATTTCAGTTTTCAATTCTGATAGCTTAGCTTCTGGCAGTATCTCTTGTGAGAAACAGCCTTCACTGCTCTTTGTTGTGTTTTAAGTGCTGGGCTGGGCTTCTAGTCTGCCTGTGTAATTGCCTGCTTGTAATTGTTTCCACCAATTAACTCCAGCAGTATTCCCTGGCAGTTTCCTGTATTTTGTTGTTTCCTGTTTCCTCTCTGTTTCCTGAGGGGAGCAATGTGCACACCAGCTAAAACACGCTCACAGTCACTTAAACGCCACACATCCCTACACAGTGTTACACGCACACATACTTACACGGTGTTAGCTAGGCTGATTCATGCTAAAACGCGCGCACACTGCCTTACACACATGCACGCCCACGCAAACCATTGTAAACAGTTTGCAACACGCTCCCACATGTTGAACCTGCCTTACACGCGCTGCAGCAGCCACGTATATCAAGAAACATGGAGTGTAGGGATAGCATATACCCTCAATTTCTTGACTTTCCTAGTGTTCTGTTGGGACACACCTCCCCCCCTGATGTCTGTCTGTCATCTGTTACCTTACATTGCCCTCCAATCTGGGACATTTCTTTCTATCCTTCCCCTCCGTGATGTCACCTACCTCTTACTCTGTTCCTCCCCCTTCTCTAACTCTTACACTACTCAGAAAGTGCTCATTACCTATGTGGCAGTGTGATTCAGTATTGTAACCCTCATTTACATAGGATTGCCTAGTAATGCTTAGTTACATATCTTACACGGAGCTTACCACCCTTGACAACCACTAAACGGAGGCCATATTGTTTTTAGTCTGCAAGTCCCTCCATTGACATTCCATGTAATACATAAATCCCACAATTGTGGGCTTATAAGCTTCGGTTTTCAGTTTTAGGTAGTGCACCCGTTTGCTGGTGTGCGCTGCAGTTAAACACAATAATCCCGTGGGAAAAAAAGTTAAATAACTTAGTTTTGCAACACTTTTTCATGCCAATGGCCACATATTTGGCCATTGGCATGCTTAATGACACATATGCACCCTTTATTTGGAGCTGACATAGCTCCGTTTTGATTTTGCAGAAATGTACTCAGTTGTCAGCTGAGTACATTTCTGTAACACGCCCGTTACACGGACTGGTTTCTGCTTCGTGGATCGCTCAAATACCTCATTTGCATATCTTGGAGCTGCAAATGAGGTATTGAGCATTTCCACGCCCAGTCCATGTAAGAGACGTGTTAGCTGTCTCTTACACGGAGGTTTGGCCTGTACCTGAATCGGGAGGCTTACACGGAGGCTTACACTACTCTTGAACTCCGTGTAAGCCTTCCTGAATCTGGCCCACACTTTAGTTTTTTTTATACAGTTGTAGCAAATTGATCATGCATGTCCTAACTGTAAAAGCAAGTATGCATGCATTAGTCTGTAGCACAAACTAATTTAGGAGTCAAGTATAAGACTGTATTTAGAGGCTGTGGGTTCAAATACTATGAGTGACAACTATACAATACTGCACTTCTTTAGTAGTATTATATTAACTTAAACTCTATACAAGTGGCATAAATGCCCTTCTAACTGTAATCTGTACAACTGGTCCAAGTATACATGCAATATATGCAGATTTCATGGATTATTTTCAGCAATACTTTGATATAGTGTGCAGTTGTTAAATGTAATGCTTCAGATAAAATTGTTGTGAAATTGTGTTAATGCATTGTATGCCATATATGATGGTTCTAATTTTATCTTTTTTTCTCTCATCCCAACCCTTATCTCTATTTTTTTTATTTTTCTATGTGTCATCAAAATGTCTCCATGTCATCCATCTGTACCAAATCACTAAATGCTTCACAGCACAGCAAGGTAGGCTATCTGCAGTTGATCAGCCTGCCCACTCCACTGGCTCCAGCACTGATGCCCAGCATATTTGGAACACAACCTGGCAGCACTGCCTCTTCTGCCCAGCACTACCTGTGCCCTCAGGTACTACTGCCCCAGTAGCTGGTGTAGTGGAACCCTTCAGCAGCAGTGGCAGAGGTGAGGATTTCATCACCTGCCAAGAGATGCCAGGGTTGGTGCATAGGATTGTGCACCACGCCATTGGTGCATGCCTACACTAGATGGAGAGGTTGCTCTGCCTCATGGCATGTAGGACGAGGATAGATCAAGTCCTCCAGCCCCTGGTAGATTAAGGGGACAGTGATGACAGTCCAGTGGGTGAGGACTAGATTCTTACTGTCTCCATTTTGACAGGCCTGAGCTTGTGTTGTCTCCACTCTCACCCCAATTGTGGTGTCCCCCAACCTTTTGTGTCTCTCACCATCCCTATTTCTTGTCTTGTTTGTCTTATTTGTCTTGTTTGCACTTTCTTTCTCACCTACCCAACTTACCTGACCCAGAAATACCTATGTCCCTTACCCAGCATTCCTTTCTTCCTGAAAAAAAAAATAAAATGGGCACCTGTCTCACCAAAAAGACATCATCTCATACATAGCTCACCATTTTGCACATGTCTTCTTAACGCACTTGATTTGGTCAAAATGGATATACAACATGATTACACTGTTGTCACCCCTCTTTCTTGGGTTAAGAGTTCAAATTCAGCTAATATTCTGCACATATTTTCAGTTTTCACTGTTGAAGAAATGGATAACTATGTTTTTTTCCTACCTCCCTCCTGCATATTCCTGTATTGCTTTCCCTTTGTTCTTCTCCTGCTTGTTCCCCATTTCACCACTTTCCTATCCACTCCATTTTAACACCTATAATCTTGTCAAAAAATAGAAGTACACACAACATACATAAATACCAGAAAAAGCAATGGACCCCTTCATTCTTTAGCCTTTATGTTTGCGTGGAGTTTGGCATCACCCACCAATTCCAAGCAACAATGAGCAGCCCTACAATGCTGTTGTTATCTCCTCACAATCCCGCTTAAACCCATTGTGCTATGAAAACATATAGCAACATGTGCACTAACTGATGTCATGGCATTATCACTGTTTATTTAAAAGTATTAGATATACCTTGATTCAAACCCGTATTGTCTGGGCTCAAAAAGAAATGCATCAATGCATTCACACCTGCTACCACAAACTCAGTTAAGCAGCAGGTCTGTTTCATATACTCAATACTAACTCTCAGAATTTTAGCAATAAGGCTCGCATTTGTGACATGCGGAACTATGCACAAAAGAGAAAGCAATGGGAATGTGTATCTCACATGCACAAAACTTAGCCAACCATCTCGCATACCTGCTGCTCACAGCTGTGCTATGCAAAGTCAGTATTAGCATGCATTAGTGCTGTTTACTGTCCATTTACTGTTTATGCCATGAAACTACATGTGGAAACATAATAAACTGAAGGTTCTAACTAACAAGATGTCACATACTTACAGTGCAGTAATGTGTTTCCTCCCCCCATGCACTGCAACCCTGGTCTTTCAGTATTTGTTGATAAATATATTAACTACGCTACATAAATTAGTAACATATGTTGTGTTATATGCAATGGACATCAATCTGGTAACATGCTGAACTTGAAAGATTTTCACAGTTGAACTTGCCTACACATCCATCAACTGACTCTGGAAACTATTTACTCATAAGCCTAACCAGCCTTATCTGAAAGGCTATGGGGAGAATCATCATGGACCTTATCCACAAGGACATAAGCAATCTTCAAAACTCTTGACCTGACACAATTTGGTTTTGTCAGGGGTAGATTATGCTTATTAAACCTAGTGCACTTCTATGAGAATGTCACCAAAGCCCTGGATGAGGGAAAACAGTACATACCTCATATCTTGATTTAGCCAAGGTTTTTGACATAATCCTCATTCAGATATCATAGAGAAATGCTGCCATCTGGGGATTAACCCATGCATTACTAGATGGGTAGCCAACTGGCAAACTGACAGAATGCACACTGTTAAAGTTGGGGAGTCCACCTCCACCAGTAGACCAGTTACCAGTGGAGTAACACAAGGATCTGTGCTGGGACCTTTGTTGTTTGGAAACTATTTCTCTGAAGTCCAGGTGAAGTTAGATGGCCTGTGGTTTACCACATTTGCAGAGGACTGTAAACTGAGCGCAATCATAGAGAGTCCCCCAACAATGTTAACATATTACAGAAAGGGCTGACACAGACAAATGATTGGTGCCAAATCAGACTGAAATTTAACACAAAAAATAGTTCATTGTCCACTTTGGCAAAGAAGTAGCCTCTACTAATTATGCTATACATAACACCCCCCCTAAGTTCAAACTTAGTGGTGCAAGACTTGGGAATGCAGGTTGATAGCAATCTAAACTTTAGTCACCACGTGCCCATAGTGGTAAGAAAAATATTCTACATTGTGCACATCATAAATAAGGACATCACATCCCAGACCAGGAAAGTCAATAGCTCTGCTGTACTCTACCCTTATCAGACCACTTATTAAATATAGTGCTCCATTCTGTTTGTACCTCACCAGACTGCAGACACCACAGAGGTTTCTGATCAAGACAATCCAGGACCTCCAAAGCATGACATGGAAAGACTGAAGGCCCTGTCACTGTACGCAATATCACACTGGCTGCTGAGAGATGACCTGTGCCTGGCCTAAATAGCAGGCTCGGACACAGCCCTAATGAAAATGATGGGCATCAGCAAATCAAATGGGGAAAACATAACTTGTTTCAGGGATCTCAACTTAGCCTATGACATAAACATAACATGCTGGAGAGACAGATATATAACCCAGCAATTGCCACTCCTCTGGAATAGGCTCTCATGGCATGTGAAGCAAATCTCCTCAATGACCCTATTCAAATGCAACTTTGACAACTGGATGGATGACCATAAATTCACCCAAGGGTTGGCACCTATCTCCATCATGGACAGGGGCAGTCAGTGCTGATCACAAAAATTGCCCTGTTAACAATGACCATCTAACTATGGTCAATAAGGCTATTCAGCCTTTTACATGGCTATGCTTATAAAGGCCCTAGGGCCATTAGCTTATTAACCTCCTATGAACATATGAACCTAAGCAGGCCTCCCTACATCTTCTCTCCTACATGCACTGTTGATGTCACCTACAATAAGTTGTCCTGCAGCCCTATAAATGACAGACTTCTGCTGTGGCCATTGCATAAAGTACTCAGCTCTGTAGTCTGCATTCTTAAATAGATAGTAGGTTTTGTTCTCACTACAGTCAATGTTTTTTTTGATGTGTGTGTGTGTGTGTGTGTGTGTGTGTGTGTGTGTGTGTGTGTGTGTTTGTGTGTGTGTGTGTGTGTGTGTGTGTGTCTATCTAGCTAGAAGTGCATAAGTGTGTATCCTACAGTTGCCACTCCAATCCAGTGGATTGACAGTATTTTGACACTCGCACATGCCTACACATCCATTTCATGCAGGCCTTCTAACATCTTCTCTCCAGCGTCCATTGCTGATGTCATCCACTATAAGTTGTCCTGCAGCCATGTAAAAGTCAGACTTGTGCCATGGTGCTTGTGTAAACTACTCAGTTCTGTAGCCTGTATACTTAGGTAGGGGTTCTGTTCTCACTGTAGTCAACTGTGTGTGTGTATGTATATCTCCAACAAATAGTAAAATGCAATGACAACTGAAACTAAAAATACTGCGAGAACGCCAAAACGTGCCTCTACCAATAAAGGAATAAACATGATAACCAAACTGTGTATCAATCGTGTTTTAATATAATATAACGTAATATAACGTAAAATAACAAAATGGACAACTCCAAACTAGCAGACAAACTGATGGTAAAAAGGACAAACTGGTGGAAAAAGAACAAGCAAACAAACAAGCTAGTTAAGCGTTTTCACCCAAAAATCTGGGCTTCATCAGAACTGAGTATGTATGTCTGTGTTTATGTTTGTGCACTTGCTTGACATTACAGAGAGTGTTTTACACTAGCATATGGGACACTGCTATTCCCATATTCTCCTCACCAGACACTGCTGATGTCATCAGGGGGTCTATATCACATTGTCAAACTTTTAAAAGTTCAAAAGTCATATATATGATCAAACTTTTAAAAGTTTGAATGTTTCAGCGGAGATATCCATGCAGTGTGTAATGGGAAGATTTCCCTTTTTGCACTGTAGTGCATTCTCGGAGTTGGTATATTTAAAGAGCGGGGAGTGTGGGAGGTGCAGGGGGGCTTTTCCCCCTGCTTAAACTGTTCAGGTAGGTTTTTACTTTGGTTTAATTTTTTTATTACATTTTCTACCTTTTAAAAGTTCGATCATATGGTGTCAACCATATGACGTTCGAACTTTTAATATTTCGATTATGTAATATAGACGCGTCATCAGCTATAAAGTGCTGTCTGAGACAGTCCAATTTAGACTTGAGCTGTGGCACTTGCTTTAAATACAGAGTTCTGTAGTCTGTGTACTTTAGATAGATAGGTGCTCTGTTCTCACTGTAGTCAACTAGTGTGTGTGTGTGTGTGTGTGTGTGTGTGTGTGTGTGTGTGTGTGTGTGTGTGCTTGTGCACTTGCTTGACATTACAGATAGCCTTTTACATCAGCATTATTACCAAATTCTCCTCACCAGATACTGCTGATGTCATCAGCTATAAAGTGTTGTCTAACACTCCAATCAGACATAGGCTATGGTGCTTGCCTTAAATACAGAGTTCTGTAGTCTGTGTACATAGGTAGGGATTATTTTCTCACTGCAGACAACTGGTGTGTGTGTGTTTGTGTGTGTGTGTGTGTGTGTGTGTGTGTGTGTGTGTGTGTGTGTGTGTGTGTGTGTGTGTGTGTGTGTGTGTGTGTGTGTTTGTTCACTTGCTTGACATTTCAGAGAACCTTTTAAACCAGTATGTGGGACACTGTTATTACTATATTTTCCTCACCAGATACTGCTCATGTCATCAGCTATATCTGATTTGTGGATGTGTACTATTCCCACAGGGTAGTGTCAGAGGCTGGCCCGGAGGCCAGGCAGAAGTCACCTCCTCCTATATGATACACATTACAGTGACATGGTTTTCAGTCTATCCGCATACATTATGGCATGGTTTGTTTGGACCTGTGTTTTCTTGGTGAGAAACCCCTGTGGTCTCCCCAGCTGCTGCATGTGCCTGGTGATGTACATGAAAATGAGAGCATTATACTCTATTATTAGTGTCCTGATGAGGTTCAAGTACAGTGCTGTAGTATAATCTTCAGATCTGGATATGATGGCATGACGTATGATGTGTACAACAAAAGGCTTTCAATACCAGTGTAGACACTTGATGGTTGAAGTTCAGATTGCTATATACATACGTTCATAGGTCTTGCATCACTGGGTTTCAGCATAGAGGACTGTGGTCAATGCTGTAATTATCAGGGAATTCCACTTTGCAGAAGGACAAAATAAAAGCACACTTTTGCATTTATTTGTAGACCATGTGGCTTTGTCACCAATTGTTTGTCTGCATTAGTCCCTCCTATAGTATGTTATAATCATTGGTGGACTCAATGACTGCACCCAGTATGCAAGAATGAGAAAATGCGGTAAGTCAAAGGCCATATACTTCAGCCTGATCTGCCGAGAAATAGATTACAAACAGTAAAGGGCCAAGCACAGATCCTTGGGGTATGTCAATGGTGACAGTTCTACTGGTGCAGGTTGATTCCACAACTTTCACAGCATGTGTTCTGTTGGTGAGCCAGTTGGTTACCCATGTAGTGATGTAAGGGTTTATCCACAGATGGGAGAGTTTCTCAATGATGCTATAAGCTGGATTGTATTCAAACCCTAGGCTAGATCAGGATAGGCATTATGGACTGTCTTACCTTCATCCAGGCCTATCACACAGAATCAATGGGCTGTGACAACATCACAAATCGCCTGTAGCATGACAGCATATAAACCTTCCTGACATGGTTGAATACACACTTCAACACATCATCCATACAGACTATGTTCCTGTAGAAGGGTGTACATTAACTTGCATTCATCTGAGTTGGGGGGCAGCACCCAATGCATGCACATATAGACACATCCTGACTCTCATCATCTGTGAGGTAGACCAGCATGTCATCACGGACCTTTACTAAATGGACACTAGTAATATCCAGGCTGTGTGAAACAAACCTGTGTGAGCTGTCAGTCCTACATCATGTCTCTTACATCTGTTAGATGCCTTCAAAGAGGTCATCTAGGATATGCATGATGACAACACTATCATTCTTTTGAACTTGACAAGCCTACGGCATTTCACACAAATCCCTAGTGAGGTATTCACTGAACACTATCAGATGTGGCCATAAACACTTATATCACCAAATGGGGGGACCACTGTATCACATACATGTCATCTAATTATGCTGAAATGTATGAAGTGACCTATATCGCAGGTGCAGTGATTGGGTCCATACATCAGGGCTGTCTGCTAGGCCCTTTCCTGATTATCATTTAAGTCATAGATATCACACATTACATACACAACCTGTGTCCACACAGCTGTCTGAAGGACTACAATGTGTGGTTAATCGTTGACTGTAGCTGTGTTACCAGTATAATATAGGCAGCATTAACACACATCAAAGATTGCAGCCACAGCCATGACAACACCTGCAATGAAACTAAAATATGGGGGGATGTGTTATGTCAGGAAAACAACAACCCAAGGATAATGTAGACATCACGCCCTATAAGCAGACTACTAGGTATGCAACCAGTGTCTTGGGGTAGATGGTATGTAGAACATCCTCCAGCATGTGGCCACAGTGCTGACTATTCCCTTGTTTGCAACACAACTACTGAGTATGTGAATGACATCATCACAGGCCATAATACCTCCA
Source organism: Protopterus annectens (assembly GCF_019279795.1). NCBI lineage: Eukaryota > Metazoa > Chordata > Ceratodontiformes > Protopteridae > Protopterus > Protopterus annectens. The sequence continues at coordinate 787,361,429 of NC_056728.1, read as the reverse complement.
TAGTTCACAGCCTTCATCACACCAATTACTGAGCACAATGCACCCTTCTTCATATACCTCCCTATACATCTTCCCGTGATGTGTAAATGAAGTGTACCACCTTTACCACACTGACTTGTTACACATCTTATTGACCATACCTAGATATTCTTTTTGTGGCATAAACATTATTGTCTGATGGTGCGTAACCCCCATCAAATTGTTACACCAGATGCATGTGTGCTACATGTTCTTTTGATGCACATATTACATACCTAGGCTATCTGACAATATTGATGGCATGGGTAACATTCATGACAGTGTGGATTGTGCCATATATAGAGTGCTGACATGTCATAATAATTGTAGAAGTGTGTTTGTGCAGAACCATCTATGGTCACTCAATATCACATATATTATGTCAGAGACATGAGATTACTGGTGGTATTATTCTGATATTGTCCATGATTGTGCTTGCTTCTTTTGCTGTTCATCATGAGCCTTTACCTATGTCCCACTTGTTGGAGACCACTGCTGAGATTACACTCATATTCAGGCAAATCAGTCTGCACAGCTTCACAATATGCACCCTGCCCCAATTACATATAACATCCCTGATAGATGTCCTTTGCATTGTTCATGTAACGATGCTTATCTCACATGGACATCTTCCCCATTGCTATGTCATCTTGTGTGACAGTCACATAATACACATTTTCACTGTGCAGTCCATACTGCACCATATTGATATGTGAGTGGTGTCTTTGCTACAACTGTCTTCCATTGACATGCCCTCATTGGCTATGCATTAGGTTGTTTCACATGTCCTCTTTCACTGGGTTCATTCCTGCAATTCATCTGTGTGTCCCTATTCAATACACACACTTCCCCTAAGTGTTTATTTTACATGGCAGTCCATGTAACTTTAAAGATAATTTACACAAGTTTGATAAATAATGTCTGGAATGGGATTTCACAATAGTCTTCACAGTATACACTGTCCTGTACTGTGTTTGTACCATATACATAATTATACCTCTCAACTGTCCAGATTTTTGCAGAATGCTCAGATTTTTGCCATATATCTTTTGGTCTGTTCCTTATAAAATGTGTGGTTTTCTGCCATATCACCGGGATGATCTCAGGACTGATATCACTAAGTAATTACATACATTTGAGTTTCAGACTTCAAATCTTTCAGAAAATGTATGTTAACACAAACCTTGTTATTCTAGCACATTTTGAAGTTTAAAAGAGCAAATATGTAAAAATATGTCCCTATTTCTGGATCATTGCCTCCCATTATGCTGGGGTTTGTCCAGATTTCTTGCACTAATATGTCAAGAGTTATGATAACTGTATTTAAGCCCTGGTGACCTTAGTAGCATTCTGTGCAAACCCAGTAACCTACTGATGTAGACAGCTTTGCTATCCATGTTGATTTACACAGTTTCCTGACCAGCAGCACTGTTGCCAGACAAAAAACCATGCTTGTTTATGTTTAAATGCTGTGCATGGCATGAATATGTAATTAGCAATGCTGGTCACCACTCATCACCCTGCACACACATAAACTCCATGTAAGCTTCATGCAAAACCTACACGGAGTTTGCTGAATCCCAAGGTCAGTCTGAAGGAGTTTCAGAGCTGATGCATTTAGTAGGTTTAAGGAATCTAATGTGGATGGAAACAAGCCTAACACATTGTCTAGGGGGAGTAATTTAAATATAAGTTAAAATGGAAATCAGTCTCTACAAGAAGTGGGGCAAAGGGCAAACCGCATGGACCTGAACAGTCAATACTGGCTGTCATTTTATATTTGTTTTTGGGTTTATTTTTCATACAGCCATGGCTTGCACCAGCTAGTGATTATGGTAGCTGACATTCTCCATTTCCATTCTATATGTAATCCATTTTCCATCAATAGTGAGATTTCACCTGCACTGCAGGTAGGGTCAAACAAAAATCTTCTTAGAGCTTACTGCAGCTTCTGTGGTGAATGGTTGTTCAAGAACTCAGGAAAAAGGGACAGATTCCAAACAATTTATACTCGATGCAAAACATTACTTTGCAGCTTGTAATGATATTTAAGATGGCTACCACTCCAAGACAAGGCTTGTGTGTGTTACATGCAAATTAGTAATTTCCCAAGCCTTTATGGTTTCCTTAGTTTCAATGCATATTTCCAAGAGATGGAATTGGGATGCCAATGCAAAATGTTAATGTTGGAGGAAAGATGATAATGGAACTTGCAACCAGTATGTAAAATATGTTAGGAAAGAATGAGTAGAGCAAGCCAAGGCTATTAAAAGCAGTGATCAACAAAGACAGTATGGGAGTAAACTGTATATATAAAGGAGATGGCTTATTTTTCAGGATTCTGTATGCATCTAATAATGACACATCTATCATGGATGTGAAAAATGAGCTAAAAAGACATTAACCACAGAAAGCATACGGACAATTTGTAAAACAGAGTATGTACACTGTTAAACTAAGAGTCAACAACCAAACTATATCCAAATATGCTTTAATAATATACCACTAGAGTAACACAACCTTGTCCAGCAATTTATCAGCCAACAAGACAAGTGATGCTGTTGTATTACAGTATGGACTATATTTCTGTGCAGGCCAAGACTGTTGAAAGACATTTTAATGTGTATCTTACATAATGCTGCTTGCCTCCCTACCCCACATATGGAACTGCACGTATCTGTCAATACTACTTTTCATCAGTGAAGACATGGACACAGGTCATATTCAGCAGTGACCCCTTTAGATATTAAAAATGAGACACCTTTCACTTGTTATCAGCTGTATGATGATCCGTAGGTTCATGGGTTCATAGATGTGTACTAAGCTAATGGCCCTGGAGTCTTTAGAAGCCCAGCACATAAGATTAGCCTGGCATCATGCCACCTGACCTTAGTTTCCAGTGCCTTTGTCGAGTAAAGCAACTGGAGTAATCCCTGTGGTGAATTTTCTACTTCCCAACCAATCATCAAGAGTTCTCTTGAAGAGAGCCAGTGAGGTGTCTATTCCACAGCATGGACAGTCTCTGGGTTATGAACCTGTCCCTCCAGCATATTCTGTTGATTGTGGCAATGAGGTTAAGGTCTCTGGAGCATGTGGTGTGGAGGGAATGGGATTTCTTTAGATGTAGCATTTCTAACAGAGCTGGTTCAGACTTGGCTTTGTAAGTCAAGCAGAGATCGCCTCTAAGTAGGCGATATGAGACAGAAAATAGTTGGAGTTTTTTTAGTCTGCCCATATAGGACAAATTTTTAACGCCTAGGATCATCTTTGTGAGGTACTTCTGTGGCCTCTCCAGTTGTTGCAGGTGTTTAGTGAGGTACATGCCAAATGGGGCATTGTACTCAATGATTCGCCTAATGAAGGAAGAGTAGAGGGAGACAATGGCCTCTTTCTTCCTGGATGCAAAGCCCTTAGTAATGAGATGTGCCACATAAAAGGACTTTCTGACCACAGTGGCAATGTGGTAGTCAAAGAAGAGGTTGCTGTCAACCTGTGTTCCCAGATCTCTTATATCACCTTCTGTGTTCAGTGGACTACCATCAATGTGGTAATTCATGGGAATTGGGTTTTTCCCAAAGGGGATGATGACACATTTTTTGGCATTGAGCTTAAGGCCATGGTTCTGACACTAGTCGGTATCACTGAGGCCTTTCTGTAGGATGTTAACATCACTCGGGGAGTTCTGTTTTCATAGCTAGCTCCCATCTTGCAATCGTCTGCAAACTTTGTCAGCCAGAGTCCCTTCATGTTGGCCTGGACTTCAGAGAAGTACATACCAAACAGGAGAGGACACAGGACCAAACCCTATGGGACTCCACTCATGACTGGTCAGCAGTCTGACATGGAGTCAGCTACTTTCACATTGTGGGTTCTACCTGTCAGCCAGTTTGCAACCCACCCAGTGATATAGGAGTTAATACCTATCTTAGTGAGTTTTTCTATGAGTTGGGAATGGTATCAAAGGCCTTGGCCAGATCAAAGTAGGCTGTATGAACCACCTTGCCTTCATCCACAGCTCTGGTGACTGACTCAAAGAAGTTGACCAAGTTGTACAGGCATGATCTACCCTTCACAAAAACAAACTGTGTGGGATCCAGAGTTTGGAGATTCCCTACATCCTTGTTTATTAGGTCCATGATAATGCATTCCATAGCTTTGCATATCAGACTCATCAGGCTAATGGGGTTATAGTTCCCAGGGTCTGTAGTCACCCCTCCTTTGTGGAGAGGGATGATTGCAGCAGTGAGCCATTTGGTAGGGACAAAGCCTGAGGTGAGGCTGTGATTGAACAGGGCATACAAGTGACATGCTAGTTCACTCTGTACTTCATATAAAACCCAGCCAGGGATATTGTTAGATCCCATATAAATTATATTCTTGGCCTTGGACAGTACTGTTTTAACCTGTGCAGCAATAACACTGGATGCCTGGCAATCTGCTGGTATTGTGACTGGTCCCTTGGGGGGGGCAGAGTTGGCACTGAATCTGTCGGCCAGTATATTGGCAATATCTGTTGGCTCAGTACAGGAGATACCATAGTGCAGTAGCTCAGAGCAAATCTGTGTATTACCATTGAGATTCTTTACATAACTATAGAAAGGCCTTGTGGTTGTCTTTACTATCTGTGCAATTCTGTTTTCATAGCTAGCTTTAGAGGATTTGATGAGGGATCTCAACTTTTTGTTGAGGCTGATAAGGGAGTTTTTCCAGTCTTGGGACTTTACATTATTCTGCATCAGTTTCCTCCTTCTGTTGTAGAGTTTGTTTCTGGCAGGAGACCACCAGATTGGCTTCCTTTTTTTGGAGGAGAGCATCTTGGTTCTATTGGGTATGGCGAGATCCATGCATTTGTGTATGTGTTCATACAGTGCACTGGTGTATGATTTGGCAGTCATGCCACTGATCTCCTGTGAAGTTAGCCACCTCTGTTTTTAGGAGCTCAAAGTTAGCTTTGGAGAAGTTTTTCATGGTGGTTACCTTTGCAGGGGAGGACTTTGGACAGTTGCAAATCTCTTATAATTAATTTTTTGCCATAGTGTGGGTGAGAAAAGTTTATGATATA